>NC_061107.1:54439571-54489571 GCF_015104395.2 Macrobrachium nipponense | reverse complement strand
TCTAAATGGTACTTCAGACGGATATGATCGTATTGACTGGGAAAAACCAAGAGAATGTTTTACTGAAGTTTCCTAATGAGGGAAAGAGAAGGGGGGAGGGTGGGCACAATTTAGTATCTTCATTTTTGGGTTGCTTGTCACCAGAGAAAGAGTGAGAATAGCGATATTCGAGGCACAAATGATACTGTTCACAATTGATTAGGATAGCCCCTGCCTAAAAAAAAATGCTACATTTAGTGAGAATTATTGTGCACCACTGCAGTTGAATGAGATAATGACTATACTCTGTTTTTTTCCATCTGTCCATCCACCTGTGGTGTTTTCGCATGGTAACACTGCGTCCCGCGCTTTAGATAGTTACATTCAGCTCACATTCAACAATTATAATAATATCCTATTTCGAATATTAACGGTGTAATTCGCATACAGTAAATTATCAAAACACTTTTCAATTGCAAATGTACACCCAGATATCCTTTTATTTAACCTAACACTTACACACAGCGTAACTATTTACCGGGACGCAGTGTTACCATACACAAACACCATAGGCGGATGGACAGATGAAAAAAAAACAGAGTATAGTATCGAACATTCGTAGATTTAGATCGCCTTTTTTTTACAAATTCTGTGCATGTAGATCATGGGCACCCGCACGTAAGGGCAAAGGGGGCCACTTGGCCCCAACCCCCTTGAAATCCTGTGACCACAGGAGATAGCAGTTCCTTTTCCAATGAACAGTGACTTTCTTTCCATTGTATATTCGATCAGTTGAAGTTATTTAGAGGTATCCTTATTATATTGTATAATATCTTTATGAAGAATATAACTACGTTATTCCTTCGAGAAATGTTTGATTTCAGTTAAACAGTTTATGAAGCTATTGTAAAACAACCAGCTCGAGAAGAGGCTTTATTAGGCTCAGAGGTTTGGTAAACTAACCCATTCTAATAGAAATAAGAAGGATATGGGATATGCCAGTGGAAATTGTACCCATAATCATAGGAACACTAGGCACGATCCCAAGATCCCTGAGAAAGAATCTGGAAAAATACTATGAGGCTTGAAGTTCTCTCCACGACTCATGCAGAAGAGTGTGATCCTAGAAACGGCGCACATAGCAAGAAAAGCGATGGACTCCTAAGGAGGCAGGATGCAACCCGGAACCCCACACTATAAATGCCACCCAGTCGAATTGGAGGACTGTGATAAAGCAAAAAAAAAAAAAATATATATATATATATATATATATATATATATATATATATATATATATATATATATATATAATAATAATAATAATAATAATAATAATAATAATAATAATAATAATAATAATAATAATAATAATAATAATAATAATAATAATAACAGCAACCTCCTTGGAAAAGGCGCCTGGAAAAGCAAATCATGGTGATGAGATCTGACTTGAGTAAAGTGAAAGAGATGGCAGAAAAAAGGCTAAGAAGCAAGTAAAACAGGGAGGAACTCAACGAGAAATACAAAGTACAAGAGAGGGGACTAAACAACATAATAGAAGATGTAAAACAGAGGCTTAAGGCCAAAGCACATAAGATCCAACGGTATATGAACAGGAATAAGGGATACCAACAGAACAAACTATTCGGAACCAACCAGAAAAGACTATACAGCCAACTAAGAGGGGAAGACAACCACCAAGAAATTCCTGAAGCCGAACCAAGTAAGAGACTCTGGGAAAACATATGGAGGAATCCGGTATCACACAACAAACATGCAACATGGCTCCAGGAAGTCAAGGCAGAAGAAAAAGGGAGAATAAAACAGAGATCATGACAGACACAGTCAGACACCAACTAAAGAAAATGCCCAAATGGAAAGCCCCAGGTCCCGATGAAGTCCATGGATACTGGCTCAAAAACTTCAAGGCTCTACACCCGCGAATAGCAGAACAACTCCAGCATTGTAAATCAAATCACCATGCACCCAAATGGATGACCACAGGAAGAACATCCTTAGTACAAAAAGACAAGAGTAAAGGAAATATAGCCAGTAACTACAGGCCTATCACCTGCCTACCAATAATGTGGAAGTTTCTAACAGGTATCATCAGTGAAAGGCTACACAACTACCTAGAGGATACAAACACCATCCCCCACCAACAGAAAGGCTGCAGAAGGAAGTGTAGGGGCACAAAGAACCAGCTCCTGATAGACAAAATGGTAGTGAAGAGCAGTAGGAGAAGGAAAACCAACCTAAGCATGGCATGGATAGACTATAAGAAAGCCTTCGACATGATATCACACACATGGCTAATAGAGTGCCTGAAAATATATGGGGCAGAGGAAAACACCATCAGCTTCTTCAAAAATACAATGCGCAACTGGAATACAATACTTACAAGCTCTGGAATAAGACTAGCAGAGATTAATATCAGGAGAGGGATCTTCCAGGGCGAATCACTGTCCCCACTACCCTTCGTAGTAGCCATGATTCCCATGACAAAAGTACTACAGAAGATGGATGTCGGGTACCAACTCAAGAAAAGAGGCAACAGAATCAACCATCTGATGTTCATGGACGACATCAAGCTGTATGGTAAGAGCATCAAGGAAATAGATACCCTAATCCAGACGGTAAGGATTGTATCTGGGGACATCAGGATGGAGCTTGGAATAGAAAAATGCGCCTTAGTCAACATACAAAAAGGCAAAGTAACGAGAACTGAAGGGATAAAGCTACCAGATGGGAGGAACATCAAACACATAGATGAGACTGTATACAAGTACCTGGGAATAATGGAAGGAGGGGATATAAAACACCAAGAGATGAAGGACACGATCAAGAAAGAATATATGCAGAGACTCAAGGTGATACTCAAGTCAAAACTCAACACTGGAAATATGATAAAAGCCATAAACACATGGGCAATGCCAGTAATCAGATACAGCGCAGAAATAGTGGAATGGACGAAGGCAGAACTCCGCAGCATGGATCAGAAAACCAGGAAACATATGACAATATACAAAGCATTACACTCAAGAGCAAATACGGACAGACTATACATAACATGAAAGGAAGGAGGGAGAGGACTACTAAGTATAGAGGACTGCGTCAACATCGCGAACAGAGCAATATTGGAAAACCAGTTAAGACGAGTGGCTAAAGAGTGCATGGGAAGAAGGACTAATAAAAGTAGACGGAGACCCAGAAATATACAGAGACAGGACAATGACAAACAGAACAGAGGACTGGCACAACAAACCAATGCACAGACAATACATGAGACAGACTAAAGAACTGGCCAGCGATGACACATGGCAATGGCTACAGAGGGGAGAGCTAAAGAAAGAAACTGAAGGAATGATAACAGCCGCACAAGATCAGGCCCTAAGAACCAGATATGTTCAAAATACGATAGACGGAAATAACATCTCTCCCATATGTAGGAAGTGCAATACGAAAAATGAAACCATAAACCACATAGCAAGCGAATGTCCGGCACTTGCACAGAACCAGTACAAAAAGAGGCATGATTCAGTGGCAAAAGCCCTCCACTGGAGCCTGTGCAAGAAACATCAGCTACCTTGCAGTAATAAGTGGTACGAGCGCCAACCTGAGGGAGTGATAGAAAACGATCAGGCAAAGATCCTCTGGGACTATGGTATCAGAACAGATAGGGTGATACGTGCAAATAGACCAGACGTGACGTTGATTGACAAAGTCAAGAAGAAAGTATCACTCATTGATGTCGCAATACCATGGGACACCAGAGTTGAAGAAAAAGAGAGGGAAAAAATGGATAAGTATCAAGATCCGAAAATAGAAATAAGAAGGATATGGGATATGCCAGTGGAAATTGTACCCATAATCATAGGAGCACTAGGCACAATCCCAAGATCCCTGAAAAGGAATCTAGAAAAACTAGAGGCTGAAGTAGCTCCAGGACTCATGCAGAAGAGTGTGATCCTAGAAACGGCGCACATAGTAAGAAAAGTTATGGACTCCTAAGGAGGCAGGATGCAACCCGGAACCCCACACTATAAATACCACCCAGCCGAATTGGAGGACTGTGATTGAGCAAAAAAAAAAAAAAAAAAAAATAATAATAATAATAATAATAATAATAATAATAATCATAATCATAATAATAATAACTATTGAAAAGTAAAAGTTGATGTAACTTTCTGTATTGGTCACTAAAGAATTATTTATAGTGTGGGGTTCCGGGTTGCATCCTGCCTTCTTAGGACTCCATCACTTTTCTTACTATGTGAGCTGTTTATAGGATCACACTCCTTCTGCATGAGTCCTGGAGCTACTTCAGCCTCTAGTTTTTCCAGATTCCTTTTCAGGGACCTTGGGATCGTGCCTATTGTTCCTATGATTATGGGTACAATTTCCACTGACATATCCCATACCCTTCATATTTCTATTTTCAGGTCTTGATACTTATCCATTTTTTCCCTTTTTTTCCTTTCAACTCTGGTGTCCCATGGTATTGCGACATCAGTGAGTGATACTTTCTTCTTGATTTTGTCAATCAACGTCACGTTTGGTCTATTTGCACGTATCCCCCTATCTGTTCTTATACCATAGTCCCAGAGGATCTTTGCCTGATCGTTTTCTATCACTTCTTCAGGTTGGTGCAAGGTAGCTGAAGTTTCTTGCAGAGGTTCCAGTGGAGGGCTTTTGCCACTAAGTCATGCCTCTTTTTGTACTGGTTCTGTGCAAGTGCCGGACATTCGCTTGCTAAGTGGTTTATGGTTTCATTTTTCGTATTGCACTTCCTACATATGGGTGAGATGTTTTGTCCGCCTATGGTTCTTTGAACGTATCTGGTTTTCAGGGCCTGATCTTGTGCGGCTGTTATCATTCCTTCAGTTTCCTTCTTTAGCTCTTCCCTCTGTAGCCATTGCCATGTGTCATCGCTGGCCAGTTCTTTAGTCCGTCTCATGTATAGTCAGTGCATTGGTTTGTTGATCCATTCCTCTGTTCTGTTTGTCATTCTTCTCTCTCTGTATATTTCTGGGTCTTCGTCTACTTTTATCAGTCCTTCTTCCCAAGCACTCTTTAGCCACTCGTCTTCACTGGTTTTCAGATAATGCCCCAGTGCTTTGTTCTTGATGTTGAAGCAGTCCTCTATGCTTAGTAGTCCTCTCGCCCCTTCCTTTCATGTTATGTATAGTCTGTCCGTATTTGCTCTTGGGTGTAGTGCTTTGTATATTGTCATATGTTTCCCAATTTTCTGGTCTATGGTGCAGAGTTCTGCTTTCGTCCATTCCACTATTCCTGCGCTGTATCTGATTACTGGCTTTTATCATATTTCCGGCGTTGAGTTTTGACTTGATTATCGCCTTGAGTCTCTGCATATATTCTTTCCCGATCATGTCCTTCATCTCTTGTTGTTTTATATCCCCTCCTTCCATTATTCTCAGGTATTTGTGTCCCATCTCATCTATGTGTTTGATGCTGCTCCCATCTAGTAGTTTTATCCCTTCAGTCCTTGTTACTTTGCCCTTTTGTAAGTTGACTAAGGCATATTTTTCTATTCCAAACTCCATCCTGATGTCCCCAGATACAATCCTTACAGTCTGGATTAGGGTATCTATTTCCTTGATGCTCTTACCATACAGCTTGATGTCATCCATGAACATCAGATGGTTAATTCTGTTGCCTCTTTACTTGAGTTGGTACCCAGCATCCATCTTCTGCAGTACTTTTGTCATGGGAATCATGGCTACTACGAAAAGTAGTGGGGACAATGAGTCGCCCTGAAAAATCCCTCTCCTGATATTAATCTCTGATAGTCTTATTCCAGAGCTTGTAAGTATTGTATTCCAGTTGCACATTGTAATTTTGAGGAAGCTGATGGTGTTCTCCTCTGCCCCATATATTTTCAGGCATTCTATTAGCCATGTGTGTAGTATCATGTCGAAGGCTTTCCTATAGTCAATCCATGCCATGCTCAGGTTGATTTTCCTTCTCCTTCTGTTCTTCATTACCATTTTGTCTATCAGGAGCTGGTCTTTTGTGCCCTTACACTTCCTTTGCAGCCTTTCTGTTGGTGGGGGATGGTGTTTGTATCCTCTAGGTAGTTGTATAGCCTTTCACTGATGATACTGTTAGTAACTTCCACATTATTGGTAGGCAGGTGATAGGCCTGTAGTTACTGGCTATATTTCCTTTACTCTTGTCTTTCTGTACTAAGGATGTTCTTCCTGTGATCATCCATTTGGGCGCATGGTGATTTGTGATACAATGTTGGAGTTATTCTGCTAATTCGTGGGTGTAGGGCTTTGAAGTTTTTGAGCCAGAATCCATGGACTTCATCGGGACCTGGGGCTTTCCATTTGGGCATTTTCTTTAGTTGGTGTCTGACTGTGTCTGTCGTGATCTCAGTGAATCTTATTATTATTATTATTATTATTATTATTATTATTATTATTATTATTATTATTATTATTATTATTATTATTATTATTATTATTATTTAAAAAAAACATTATCAATATTATTACTGTTACTTATTTATTCTTTTTTGGGGGTTTATCAGATATCCTATTCGACTTTGTGTGTGTGTGTGTACGAGGTTCCGGGTTATGTCCTGTCTCCAAAGAGCCCATCACGTTTCTTACTGTGTGCGCTGTTTCCACTTGCACATTCTTTTGGATGAGTCCTGGAGCTACTTCAGCATCTACTTTTTCCAGGTTCCTTTTCAGGGATATTGGGATCGTGCCTAGTGTTCCTATGATTATGGGTACTATTTCCACTGGCATGTCCCATATCCTTCTTATTTCTATTTTCAGGTCTTGATACCTTCCAATTTTTTCTCTTTCTTTCTCATCTACTCTGGCGACCCATGGTATTACAACATCAATGAGTGATACTTTTGCCTGATCGTTTTTTATCACTCCCTCAGGTTGGTGTTTGTACTACCATTTATTACCGCAAGGTAGCTGGTGTTTCTTGCACAGGTTCCAGTGGAGGGCTTTTTCATTCTAAATCATGCCTATTTTTGTATTGTTTCTGTGCAAGTGCCGAACATTCGCTTGCCGGATGTTGTCAGCGTGACAGACTTACCTTACGGGTCAGCATTAAGCCCAGACACAAGGACAGTAGAATGAGGCTCTTTAAAGTTTTACAAGAGAATGGCACTTGGAGGCTTCCCGCCTCGATATTGCTACATACTCGTGACCACACGGTCACTAAGCCAATCACCAAAACAGTTAGTATTTGATTGAAAATAATTTGACATCTCAGCGTCACTGAGGGCAAAATCACCCCGGAACAACTGTAGACTAATTCCTCACTATATAAACAATGAACAGGAACCAGTTTACGACCACCTCATGGAGGAGGCCGTATTCTTGGCGCAGAAAATGGGAGCAATTGAAAGCACATCCACCTGGTTTCGTGTCTAGCAGGAAGCAAGAGATGCGCGTCTCTCGGATAATAGCTAGTTGACTAGTTTAGTCATTGGTTTCATATTAAAACTTTTTACTGTTACCTTATTTCCCTTTCATTGTATAAAATTTAAACTAATTAAAATGTACAGAAAAATCTCAATGATTCGTAGGAGATGATTCAATATAACTCACAGAATGTTACGTAGCAATAGAGAGAACCATTGTGCTTTTGCCGCCAACTGACTTACGTGGAACTACGATTTGGTGCCAAGGCAGACTCAGGTCGAGAAAAAATTGTGCATGTGTTTTTTCATGACATTCTTTACTACTCTCCAAAAAGGATGAGCCTCGAATTGGAGTGGGAATTTCAGATTGGTGCGGCAAGAATGCATGATCTCTGGGTGCTGAGGTCTAGCTTTCGACGACAAACACAATTTCCTTACTGAGTGATCACTCATCTCAATGCTAATATCAATAAAGCAACACAAGCGATAATCAATTGAAACGTACATTGGTTCAATCATCAATGCAAGGCAATATAAGCAGCAATCAATAGTAAATGAACATCAATGCAATCATCATTGCATAGCAATGCAAGCGATAAAATCAATATTAAATGAACATCAATGCAATCATCAATGCAAAGCAATACAGGTCAATACTTACATCAAGGATTATCAAAGTCAACGCAATAGCAAACATGGACACAATGGGTGTCACTAGCAATGGAATCAATGGAACTTAGAAATCAACGTGCTCAGTTATGCTATCAATTCAAATAGTAATCAATAGAACATGGAATTTTGCTACAAAACCGACTTATTAAAATAAGAATTGCAACAATAAGGAATTATTCTAAGTCGACCAATGAAGGTAAACTTAGCAACAAGATCATTACATGCATGGAAATGAATCAGTGCAATCAGTAATGCAGTCAATACAAGCAACATCCAAGGCAATACCAATGCAATAAGGTAATGCAATCAATACAAGCAACATCAAAGGCAATAGCAATGCAAGAAGGTAATGCAATCAACACAAGCAACATCAAAGGCAATAGCAATGCAGTAAGGTAATGCAATCAAAACAAGCAACATCGGAGACAATAGCAATGCAATAAGGTGATACACTTAAATGCATACTCAATTCCTGTCAATGAAATAGTAATTGAATCAGGGCTCGTCATAGAGCGTTCTACTAAACAGCATCAATATCAATACACAGCAAACATCATGCTTGGAACGAGCAAGACTGTCTCCATTGAGGAGGAATACATATCACTGTAATCAAGAGATTCTCTTCACACTTGGGTGCTCGTATTCGTTCATGTTCATGCATATCATCAATTCATGGAAAGCTAGTTGCTTAATGCGCCTTTTAGAGCCTCGTTAGGGGTGACCTTCAATCCTGTGTAGCACATGAGGTACATTTTGACATAAGGAAATTACAATTTGTTGCAAATACACACTGCTCATTTTGTTATAAAAAAAGTCTGCGGACCGCCCTTGTTGGTCTCGTAAGACGCAACAACAATAGCTAACTAACCCTAATACCTTCAGATCCCCTCTCAACTTCCACTCTTTCACAGTTCACTTCTAAATGGTTACGATACTCACTACACTAGTTTGTCTTTCATCCACTCCAACATTTTCTTTGCCTGTTTAATAGCAGCCTTTCTTTCCAGTTTGGTTCCTAAACCATTCACTGTTCCACTCGCTTCTTGTCTATCACTTCTTGTTTCACTCTCACTCATCTTGAGTCTTTCAGTCTGTCGAGTCACACTTTCCACATCATTCTCTGCTTAATTCCAGTCACTTCGGCCTGCGTTGTCCACATTCTCGCCCTGATGGTGTCCCTGCTATTTTGTTTAAAAAAGTAGTTCATTCTATCCCAAAGCCCCTTGCAATATTATTAAGGCAAGATGTAGATACAGGTAAGATTTATGATGAGCACAAATTAGCATATATTACCCCTACTTTTAAAAGTGGATCAAGACTAGAGGCAAGTAATTATAGGCCAGTGAGTCTAACATCACATATTACGAAAGTGTATGAAAGGGTAATGAAGAAAAATATTATGAAACATTTAATAAAAAATAATTTGTTTAATATAGGACAACATGGTTTTGTACCCGGAAAAAGTACACAAACCCAACTGTTAGTCCACCGTGAGGACTTATACAAAAATATGAAAAACTGAAAAGAAACAGATATGGTTTATCTAGACTTTGCAAAAGCTTTTGACAAGGTAGATCATAATATATTAGCGAAGAAAATTAGAAAACACAATATAGTGGACAAAGTAGGAAGATGGTTAAAAGAATTTTTGCACAACAGAAAACAGATAGTTATTACAAACGATGAGAAATCGGATGAAGCTAAGGTAATATCCGTTGTGCCACAAGGTACGGAGCTAGCTGCATTGCTGTTTGTTATTATGATTGCAGACATAGACAGTAATGTTAAGGACTCGTTAGTGAGTAGTTTTGCCGATGACACAAGAATAAGTAGAGAAATTACTTGTGATGAAGATAGGAATGCTCTACAAAGAGACCTTAACAAAGTATATGAATGGGCAGAGGTAAATAGGATGGTGTTTAACTCTGATAAATTTGAATCAATAAATTATGTAGATAGAGAAGGAAAGCTATATGCATATAGGGGACCTAATAATGAGACAATCACAAATAAGGAAGCAGTTAAAGACCTTGGTATGATGTTGAATAGGAACATGTTATGCAATGATCAAATAGCAATTCTATTGGCAAAATGTATAGCAAAAATGGGAATGTTGTTACGGCACTTCAAAACAAGAAAAGCTGAACACATGATTATGCTTTATAAAACGTATGTTCGTTGTCCACTTGAATATTGCAATATGATATGGTACCCACACTATCAAAATGATATTGCACAAATAGAGAGTGTACAAAGGTCCCTTACAGCTAGAATAGAAGTTAAGGATCTTGACTACTGGGAAAGACTACAATTTTAAAAATTATATAGTCTATAAAGGAGAAGAGAACGTTACATGATAATTCAGGCATTGAAACAGATAGATGGAATTACCGAAAACATCATGGAGCTAAAATATCAGAAAGAGCAAGCAGAGGTAGATTAATAGTGCCCAAAACTATACCAGGAAAAATAAGGAAAGCACACAGAACATTAATCCACTATGCACCAACATCGACAATGCAGCATCTATTCTATGCGTTGCCAGCTCATCTGAAGAATATATCAGGAGTGAGCGTAGATGTGTTTAAGAATAAGCTTGACAAATATCTAAGCTGCATCCTAGACCATCCAAGATTGGAAGATGCTAAACATACCGGAAGATGTACTAGCAACTCTTTGGTAGACATTAGAGGTGCCTCACACTGAGGGACCTGGGGCAACCCGAACAAGATGTAAGGTAAGGTAAGGTAAGGTCTGGCTCTCTTCTTCTTCCCATTCGTCGTCGTGAGCATTGATCTCCAATAGGACGATGTGTTCTACTGCTCGTAAATGTTCCTCGCCTTCGAAGAGGACCTTCACTGATTTCATTACTTCTTTCTCGTCAGGATCTGATGCATGTCTTCATGTGAGAGAGACCACTGGCGGTAGCAGACAAATCACATCGCCTCATATGAGGTGCAAGGGCGTGAGGACTTCAGCCCTCCTTATATCCCCTGCATGCATAAGAGGACAGTTGTTAATTACTGTGTCAGTCTCCTTAATAAGGGTGCTAAGTTGCTCCTCAGAGAACACGTTTTGTCGAAGGGTGGTTGCAAGTGTTCATTTGACTACCCTCACTAACCTCTCAAAAAACCTCTCCTCTCCTAAGAGACCTGGGAGTCTTGAATACCCAGTTTATCCCCGTCTCTCGTAGACCTCCCTCAGGAAATTGCTTGCCACGCAGAAGGTCGTGGCGTTGTAGCTGTAGACTGTGGATGGCACTCCATGGGTGGCAGTGAACCTCCTTATGGGGTCGGTGTGATCCACTCTGACCTTATCAAAGGGGCGTGTCATGAGTGTTCGGTCAGTTGGGAGGGGAGGAGGCAGCAGTTGTTTGAGAAGAGGCCTGAAGGCTATAATACAGGCTCTGCATTCCCCACCACCCGCTTGGCAATGGCTGTCAATCCCAGTCTCCAACATTCCTGCCGAAATAGAGTGTTTAGAATATTCACACCACAATGTATGTGGGTGGTGTGGAGGTGTTTAAGATACAAAACTACTAAATGTCTTTTGAAAGCAACAACATAAATTCATTTTTAGTATTAATCATATTAGCCAACCTACTCCTAGTATACACAAGTCCTTCTCTTACCACTAAGCTCAGCAGAAGGATAAGCACAATAATCATAATTCTTTTTAAAAACAACAAAATCTACATTGCTCCCCTTAGATTCCACATTTCAGCAGGCGGAGTCAGAGTTCCTACTTCATGCATCTCTCTCTGGACAGCAACAACCAAGGCTCACTGTTGGACGGATGATTCATCCTCACTTTCAGGTGGTTCAGCTGGGCCCTTTTTGTGTTGCAAAGCAGGTCATCCAGGTTGCGGCTCAATAGGATTGCAGCTAGTTGGGACAAACTGCATCTTCGCATCACATTCCTATTGAAGAAAAATCTCTCCCAACTCATCAGACATGGCGTATTTATACTGAACCTGAGTTACTTCCATGTTACTTGTTTCCAAATCAGTCTGAGGGACTATCTGGCAGGTTTAGTGGATTCAGGGTTTACTTCATTCAGTCTCCCTATCAAATTGAACTGTCCAATGGCAATGCAAGATGAATTATCCTTGCACTCGGACCTACGTAGGGGTGTTCTTGTTTGGCACCCTTCATCCGTTTCAGTCACACTTTGTTTCTTCCTTTCCTTTAACTCGCGTTCCATTCCCGTGAATTGCTCAAGTAAGGCAACACTAATGGCATGTACGTCTGTAGCGGATTCTACTATCCAACAAACATACAGTTTCTATCCCCTGTAAAGCCCACTAAGGTAACCTCCCATCAGGTGCAACCTCATTATGAGTAGTGAATAGACTAATTCCCTCGAATTTCTCCATGCCAACAATGAAAGAGTTAAAATAATCAGCTCCTATTAGCAAATTAATGTGTCGTAATACATCTGCCTTGATTTCTTAATCTGCCATCTGGTATCCGTTATCCCACAAAAACTGACTTACATTATTCAAACCTATTGCAAACAGGTGTATCTACATCATCATGAACGACTAGTTTAGCTCTTAAAATCCTTTTCCACACATAAATCCTACAAGCTACGACATCAAATTCCCCTTTTACAGTTGGCGAGCCAAAAAGTATGATATTGAGTGATACCTTCTGAACAACTAGTAGCTTGAGTTTTCAAGCCAACCAACTAGATATATAGCTACACTGGCTTCCTATATCGAGGAACATTCAAGTTTGAAATGGTTGGCTGTGCATATACAAAATGGCTGTCGTGGTGGGGAGTAAGGTGACGGGTAATTCAGCAGAAGGCTTGTTCTTTGCATTTTGTTGACTTACACAAGGTTTCTTTTTCCCCCTTTTAGATTGTTTACCCTAACTTATGTTTCAATTTGCATTCGACTTGACTGACGAATGGGCTTTATTCAGATTCCTAACGGGCTTTGTTGTGGCATAAGTAGGCGATTGATCTGGAGTCGGGAAAATGGAGTTTGGTGCAGGGAATTGACCTGACTTTGACTCATTGTTGCCTCCATTTTCACATATGAGGCTGTGATGCCTTCCATTGCACAGCTTACAGTTGCGTTTGCTGTTGCACTGCCTGCTACTATGACCAGAAGCGAGGCAATTGAAGCATTTTCGAGATCAAACTAATTAGCGCTTTTTCACCAATCATTCGTATGCTTTGAACAGTTAAATGCTTAATGATTTCCATCACAGAGTGGACACGAGGCCATGTGGGAGGTGTTGGTTTCCAACACCTCTCATCCCGATGGCTGTGACAAGTCTTCTCTTCTCTGCAACGAATCAGCTTCCATACTACGGATGAGAAAGTCTAATGCTTCAAACAGTTAGGTTAAATTGTAATCACACTTTTGTAGAAAGCCTACAACTCATTGATATACCTGATCCTGTGACAGTTTCTGGTTTACTAAACTTAGCAGCATTCCCCTGATCCAATGTGGATCCACTGAGACATATGATTTGTTTGATAAGAACAGTGAGCCAATGGGAAAATTCTGCAAGTCAACAAAGTTACACTTAGGGACGAAAATATTGGCTAATCTCCAATGCAATATGACCAGTGTCTGATGCTGGTTTCCATAGTAATTGTTTAACAAGTCAAGACCCACACTATTGTTGGCTACAGTCATGCTCAAGGCCCGAACTACCTTGAGTAGCTACTCTGCTAAAGATCCAAGTAGAAACGTAAATTTGGTCACGTCATCCAGGTCCGTGTGCCTATGCATGTGAACATCAAATAGTGTCACACTAGCCAAAGCACCGATTGGTTGATGAAAAGGAGAAGGAGGGCGGTTTGTCTGGCACCATCTAACGATTTCACTACTTTACTTCCAAGAGCTAGTTCATACTTGACCAGACTTGACAAATACAATGACTTGAGCTGCTGCTCGTCAGCCTGGATTCGATCCAGCAAATTCTGATACATGTTTACATTATGAGTGTCTATGAGATTCCCTTGGGCACCTATCAGAGTGGCAGTCAAGAGGATTACAAGAGATTCTAATTGGGTTTCAAGGGTGGCCACCATTTTGTTGGTGCGGGAGGATACAATTTGATTACACTACTCTAATGGAAAGACTGGTTCTATTTCACAAGGCATACAAGGGAGCTTCTACAAAGCTAGGCTAGAATTAGTTCTCCTGGCTGTTTTGTTGTGCCCACTCACCACAGATTAGTCTCATTAGACGGTTAAGAAACACGCCTCACACTTGGGCATCGTTAGATTAAGCCAGCCTTGTACTGGCACAGGCTCTTGCTTCTTAGCAGCCCTTAACATGGGTAACAAAATGAACTAAAATGAACTAAGCTCGATATCAGCCCGCCTGGCTTATGACAGATTTCGTACTTCACCCCCTCTTTGTGAGTGTCCTAACTGCTCAAAAGACCATAACTCAACTGTTGTTGCTCTGGGACTGGCTGCTTAAGTCTGTCCGGTTCTGAAGGACCAAAAAACAAATGCTGCGAATTACTGGTTTTGCCGGGTGTTGTTGGCGTGATGGACTTACCTTAGCGGTCTGCGTCCAGCCCAGACACAAGGACAATAGAATGAGCCACTTTAGAATTTTACAATTTTACTTTTTATATAGGGTCCTAACTCATGGCTACATACTAAATAACAAGATAAAGGCACTTGGAGGCTTCCTGCCCTGATACACGATTGCTACGCACATGTGACCACGAGGTCACTTAGCCAATCACAGAAAAACAGTTATTTGATTAAAAATAATTTGACATCTCACTGTCACTGAGGGCAAAATCATCCCAGAACAACTATTGACTAATCCCTAACTAAATAAACAATAAACAGGAACCAACTCACAACCACATCATGGTGGAGGCCGTATTCTTAGGCAGAAAACGGGAGCAATAGCATGCACATTCACCTGGTTTCATGTCTCTACCAGGCAGCAAGAGGTGAGCATCTCTCAGATGATAGCTAGCTGACCAGTTAGTCATTGACTTCATTTTACAACTTTTTACTGTTAACTTATTTCCTTTTTATTGTAGAAAATTTAATCTAATTAAAATGTACAAAAACTTTCAATGACTCGTAGGAGGTGATTCAATATAACTCAGAATGTTATGTAGCAACAGAGAAAAACATTGCATTTTAGCTGCCAACGGACTTACGTGGAACCACGAATTGGCGCCAAGGCAGACTCAGGTCGAGGAAAAATTTCGCACTTATTTTTTCATGACAATTTCCAATCGATCTTTGAATATATCTGGTTCTTAGGGCCCGATCTTGTGCCACTCCTAGCATTCTATCTATTTCCTTCTTGAGTTCTCCCCTCTGTAGCCATTGTCATGTTTCATTGCTGGGCAGTTCTTAGTCTGTCTCATGTACTGTCTGTGCATTGGTTTGTTGTGCCATTTTTCCTTTCTGTTTGTCATTCTTCTGTATATGTATATTTCGGGGTCTTCATCTACTTTCATCAGTCCTTCTTCCCATGCACTCCTGAGCCACTCATTTTCACTGGTTTTCAGATATTGCGCCAGTGCTCTGCCATCGATGTTGACGCAGTTGTCTCCCTCCTTCCTATCGTGTTATGTATAATCTGTCCGTATTTGCCTTTGGGTGTGGTGCTTTGTGTATTATTATGTGTTTCATAGTTTTCTGGTTTCTTATTATTATTATTATTATTATTATTAATATTATTATTATTATTATTATTATTATTATTATTATTATTATTATTACATTAAAAAGTGACTTTAACAATATTTTTTCAGATGGACAGGACTTACACAAAGGAAGGAGTGGCAAGGACGACCTTCTCCACAATAAACATCTACATAGGACTTCTTCTTGTGATCATTGTCCCACCTCGCTTGGTAAATTCAGTGAACGACCCCGGATCCACAACTGCCGCTGCCAACAATAACGATGGCCATGTCTCTCAGGAAGTCGTGCCTGTGGCCAATTACGTAAGTTAACATTTAGTGATTATGGGATTTGGGCATCTGAGTTCTGGTGTTTTTTTAATGACCAGAGACTTCAGATTATTATTGTAGTTCTTGGAAACCAAAGTGTTCATATATTTGTTACCGAGGTTCCAACCTCAGTACAGTTCTAATGGGGAAAATATGTTGGTAGCAATAACCATGTAGCAGCAAGGCAGTGGAGGTGACATTCGTTCTCTCTCTCTCTCTCTCTCTCTCTCTCTCTCTCTCTCTCTCCTCTCTCTCTCTTTACCACCTCTCTCTCTCTCTCTCTCTCTCTCTCTCTCTCTCTCTCTCTCTCTCTCTATCAACTAATCTCTCACAATTACCTAAGGCAATTAAATCAGACTCGTGAACTATAAAAATACATTTATTTAAGAACAAAGTATTGACTTAATAAATCAGGTTCTTAACAAAGTGATTAACTGAAAAGTTAAATTCAAAACTCCAAATAATTCAAATAACCTTGGGGATCGAACTAAACCCATCCACCCCTTTCTCTACAATAACTAACATTAGTTTACTCATAAACTAAGAAAGTCATAGCACAGTCATAATTAACACCCAAAACCCATGGAACTATTAGTTAAGTTCCCATTTCAAAATAAGTTACCATTTGCCAGATCTGCATGGAGAAGAAAAAAAATGAAAATGACATAATTCAAAAGGTCAAATTGAACAGGACATCTTTGCAATAAATATTCAAAATACAAAGACAAGCCACACTTGGCTTAAAAGTAAGTATGCTTACCCATTCAAGCACTAATTACACTAATTAAAAATAGTACAATCAAAGGAGCCATCTTAGCTCTTTGCCGACTTCGTATTGTTCTCCATCTTAGCTAACTTACTCTCCCATTATGTACGCAAACACTAATTCACTCACAAGACACTCCCAGATAAGTGTTGTCACCAATTCGTCACAAGTTCATGACGTCATATACAGATCATAGTCACACCCATGAATCTGCACAAAACCAGATTCAGAAGCACATCTGCTTTCACTCACGCACGGACACAGGACGTGGTCTATTCTGCTCAGGCAGGGACCTTCGACATCACGCCACCCAAAGCAGTTGCGTCAACATTTTTCGAAGTTGATGCTGTCTTGTCACTTTAGGACCTTTGTTTCCAAAGAGAGTCAAAATGATGACTCCTACGTTTCAAGAATGTCATTGCTTATCACGTCCTCTTATCGTTTAACAAAAAAAGACAATTCAAGGATACAAAAATATTGATAATACTGCTCGGCCACCCCCTTCTGAATTACTGCATTCAGCCACAGTTTATATCAGATTATAAGAACAGCACATTGGCCGGCTCAATAAACACCATAATAATAAAAAAAAAACTGCACTTCTTTGGCAGCTATGATAACAGTTGACTGTAGAGACATTTTCTCAACTTGAATTTTCGACGCTGCCGTGTGTGTGTGTGTGTGTATGTGTATGGCCTGCAGCTGCACTGACTCTTGAAACATGCTGTAGAAAGGCAAAATGTCTCCCAGTGGAAGACAACTGATGACTTCCAAAGTCCAAAAGCGTCGTAAAACCTCGTAGACTCGTAGATTCTTTTGCATGTCAGCAGCACACATCTTTGTCCCTCGAAGTTCTTCCAAACAGAAGAGTAGCTGACGGACGTCTTGCTGGCGTAGGGGAACGATGTTTATGGTGTTTCAGTATGTCAGTCATGTCCCCAGTCAATCAAAGAAGAATTAACCCTAGACATACATCTGTCAAATAATGCCCTCAGAAATCTAAGAAATACTAACCAAACGTTCTTTAATTAACACCACTAACATAAAAACAAAAAAAGTATAACGTGCCAAACAACTCGGATATATCACATAATCATTGAACTAATTGCTAACTAAAACCTGCGAAGAAATCTCATAAGATCACGAAATCATAAATCACTATTAATGATATATATAAAAAAACAGACCACCTTTAATCCCGTAAGAATATGTAAAATTCTCCAATAATTAAGAAAAAATAATTTAAAAAAAAAGGACTCGCCAACCCCATACATCATTAGCACAAACCACCCCCAACTGGGAAAATGAGAAATCACAAAAACTCTATGGACTACTGTCCTTACATTTTAAGCTCACCATTACTCACATGTATAAAAAGAGAGAAAATGACCCCAGGAAAAAAAGTAACAAAAACCGCCCCAAATTATCACTTAAAACATTCTTTCAAGCTCTGATATTTACATTAACCCACAAAATCAATAAGAACCCAAACATATCCCCTTATTTCACTGAAGCGACCAAGATTAGAGGGAGAAAAAAAAGGATAAGGCCCCAAATTATAAAAAAATAACAGTTAATTCCCAATATTAACCACCAGGAACATGTTATTCACCAAGTGCAACATTACTTTGTCTGAATACACATACTTGACTCGGCAGCTTCTCGAGCTTATGAGCCAAAAAAAGCAAATGAGACATATATGCCATTCCCTAGCCCTGGCAACTAATGACTCATAACTGTTGCAAAAATACCCAAAATACTGCAAAAACAAAAAAATTCCGAAAAGCAAATATCAAAAAGACTCTGATAAAATCATACTAGGTTTTCGCGAATGCACAAAAAACTAAATCAAAACTATAAAATAGGACCAAGGCCATATTTTGTGCAAACAGAATAAAAACTGTTATATTGTCAACTTAGACATGTGCGACAACTCAGAAAAAACCTGCATACAGACTCATATCTGCAGCAAAACGGCCAAATACTGAACCATTATCACCGTATCAGGCTTCAAAAAGAACAGCCACATAATGCAGGGCGTGCTTCCTCAAAACCTCATAAACTGAATTATATCAGCTCAACCACAGAAAATGGCAAATATAAACCAAACTTAGGTCAAAGAGTAACCAAAATAAGATCCTGAAAATCCACTATCTAACATCAGTAGACAAAGACACGTCATCAATCACCAAATTAATAAAAGACAACTCTACCTCCGGTATCCATATACAATTCGTAGACAGTACTCACAACAGCTTTCCGCTGACCCCAACTAGTACCAAAAAGAAAATGTCTGTCTCGAGAACTGAACAATCAATATACTTGGTATAAAAAATAATATCATCAGCTAAAACAACATTATAAACATAACTCACTCGCCGCTAGGGAAATTTACACTTAAAATTACCGGCAAAAACTATAAACTCTCTGTTAAGCATAACTGCTGAGAAGGGCAAAAACTGCAAAAATAAAAGTATCAATACTCCCCAAACAATTGCCAAGGAATTCTAGAAAAAGCCATCAGTGGGACATAACTCATTACAAACCAAACCACAAACCCGAAGTGTCTAAACAAAGGCTTCCCCATATTCACTTCGGCACAGGCCACCAGAAACTTAATCAAGTTTCCTATCATTTGTAAACTTGCCACAAAAACAACCATGATAGACACTTAGAAAAATTTGCCGAAGTACTCGACAACTCAAAAAAAATATAAAAGCACAAGTGCCATATAATTGTTGTACCTTGCGACATATGCTCATGGACTCGGGGAAAAAAGAGAGAGAGAAAAAAAAAGAGAAAAACTGACACCTCATCTGCAACACTATCAGAAAAACTGAACACACAACAAGGGTATTGTGCAAGAGGCCAACAATTTCTGGAACATAAATATCCAGAAAAAAAGATGTAGTGCCATTATGTACACATCCAAAAATGCAAAAGCTCTCCCCTAAATCTCGTTGCAGCATCAAACGGCTGAAACTATAAAAGCATAACCGAAAAATGATTCCAAGTCACGAACTGAGATATTAAAAATCTACACAAACTGTTCTGAGAGATTAAAAGAAATTCAAGTTCTCTCGTGATAAAAAAAAAAAAATTACGTCAGCGATAGCTAACGTCTAAAAGGGGAAAAGAAAAGCCAATGGCACTTTTGACTGTTCCCGTGACACCTGTAACATCTGTGACTAACATAGACTCCAAGCAATTGTCCACTGAACCCATAAAAAAAACTCTAAGGACTATCACAGAAAACCAAAAAAAAATAAATAAATAAACACCCGGGCTAAAAGAAGACCGGACAACTGAAGACAGGATCTACGACAACTCTGTCTTGCCATCAAGGGAATGGTCAAAATCTGATCTCGAAATCATAAAAAAAAAATGTCTAAAATAGTCTAAGACATTCTTCAAAGCACAAGGAAAGCTTGCACCATATTCATTTTATATTCATTTTCTCTTTGTGCAAAAGAAGAACAAAAATCGTTCCAAAAGACCGTACGGGCATAACACATCATCTCTTAGTAGCTAACAGCTGATTTCCCATATCAAGGCCATGGCATTGAACTATTGTTTTCAAAGCCAAAAGGATGAGACAAGGAAAAAAAAAGAAGGATTTACTCACCCCCTTAACCCTGATACAAAGAAAAAAAACTCACTCTCCCTTTAGACAGTATCCTTATCCCCTGGACCACCCTTCGCTGGTTGTCAGCAAAAAAAAAATACGATGAGTGCGGATGCATGAGAAATGCTATCTCCAAGGCACAAAAAAAAGCAATCTAAGCACCCTGACAACTGAAACCTTTATGTGCATACGTATGTATTTTAAAAAAGAATATATCGCCTTTAGATACGTGCTAAGATCAACACATCTTAAAAAAACTTGACACATTCTGCTTCTATGGGGAAAAAAATATGGTGATCTGAACTGTCTCTTTAAACCAAAATGATTCACACACAAAGAGAGAAAGAGGAAAAAAACACTAGGGCATAAAAAAAATTGTAACACTCACGCCATCAATGAAAGAACACCATACTGACGATTTGTGTGTATCTAAAAACACACGAATACACACATACTTGCGTGTCTAATCACGATCTAGTGCCCGAGCAGGTAGAACTTTAGCAAACACACGCACTCACAAGACCCAACTGATTGACAGATACTTTAATGCTGACCCTAATTAAAACTCTTCTTCTCAGTACCAGAACAACGGTTAACTAATTCCTATCACCTGTCACCTTATGTCCGAAATCCTAATTCATTTTCACAACCAGTCTCTCTCTAAACAGCCTATAGGCGTAAATGGTTCATTTTCCCGTCCGCCACCAATTTACTGTTACCGTACAGTTCTAAAAGGGAAAATATGTTGGTAGCAATGACCGTGTAGCAGCAAGGCACTGAAGGTGCATTCGTTCTCTCTCTCTCTCTCTCTCTCTCTCTCTCTCTCTCTCTCTATCAATCAATCTTTCACAATTACCTAAGACAATTAAATCAGACTCGTGAACTACAAAAATAGATTTATTTAAGAACAAAGTATTAACTAAATAAATCAGGTTCTTAACAAAGTGATTAACTGAAAAGTTAAATTCAAAACTCCAAATAACTCAAATAACCTTGGGGATCGAACTAAACCTGTCCATCCCTTTCTCTACAATAACTAACATTAGTCTACTCATAAACTAGGAAAGTCATAGCACAGTCATAATTAACACCCAAAACCCACGGAACTATTAGTCAAGTTCCCATTTCAAAATAAGTTACCATTTGCCAGATCTGCCTGGAGAGGAAAAAAAATGAAAATGACATAATTCAAAAGGTCAAATGGAACCGGACATTTGAAATAAATATTCAAAATACAAAGACAAGCCACACTTGGCTTAAAAGTAAGTATGCTTACCCATTCAAGCACTAATTACACACTAATTAAAAATACAATCAAAGGGGCCAATTTGGCCCTTTGCCGACTTCGTATCGTTCTCCATCTTAGCTAACTTACTCTCCCATTATGTAGGGGAATAGTTCATATGTACGCAAACATGAATTCACTCACAAGACACTCCCAGATAAGTGTCGTCACCAATTCATCACAAGGTCATGACGTCATATACAGATCATAGTCACACCCATGAATCTGCACAAAACCAGATTCAGAAAGCATATCTGCTTCCACTCACGCACAGACACAGGACGTGGTCTATTTTGCTTAGGCAGGGACTTTCGACACCGAGCCACCCAAAGTGGTTGCGGCAACATTTTTCGAAGCTGATGCTGTCTTGTCACTTTAGGACCTTTGTTTCCACAGAGAGTCAAATTGATGACTTCTACATTTCAAGAATGCCATTGCTCACCACGTCCTCTCATCATTTAACAAAAAAAAGACAATTCAAGGATACAAATCATATTTATAATATATTCATGTGGACCAAACCGCTATTAATTTACTTACAATACTTTCACAAGCCGTAATACCCAGATGTGATAAACAGACAAGAAGAGCATTTCAAGAAAGCTTGCTCATAACACCCATGTTAGCAGACAAAGAGGGACTTTGTTCTTTAGTTAAAAAAAAAAAAAAAAAAAATTGGGGGGGGGGGGGTGGGTAATAAAAAAACAATGGTGCTGGGTCCTAACGTTTTCTGCTTAAAACTTGTATCTCAGAGACAAATGCATATTGCTTTTGTACATATGTCTTTTGTAAAAACATAGGGATTCAAAGTTATCATAAACATAATTCTGTTGACAAAACCAGTGACCTTCACAGCCATATGAAACAATTCCAAGCATAACTTAAGCTCTGCTCTTCGTAACTCTGCCACAAAATTCTGTGACCCTCAAGTTTGATTTGAAAGTCATTCCATTATAACTAGAAAGATATAAGATATTCTTACGCATTTGGAACATAAGTCTGCTGCATAAACCGTTGCGTACAAATTTATTTTGAGACTTATGGTCGTTGCAGAACTTGGATAAGTCGCATGAAACTAGATCTCCGACTTGATTTTAAAAGCACTAAGGTTGCCTAACTCAAGACTTGCAAACTTATGGCGGACTTGAATCTGGTAGGAAACCTTGAACCAAAATTATCTTTTTATATTACATCATTCATTTTCTATAGACTATGGCCATTGAAATTACTCGTTTCTTGGGAATAAGAAAAGGAAAATGATCCTGTTGTGTAGATTTAGAGAATTCGCTTTTATTGTGGAATAATTCCCCTAAACCAATAACATTATTGATGCACAATTGGACGCTTGAAGTGTACGATCTAGGCTCCTTCAAAATGGGAAAATAGTCATAAGAGTAGTGAAGTTTGGAAGTGTTACCGGTGTCAGTGCCATATTTGTTGGTTTCCTGGACATTTGACATCCACACTGACCACAATATTGTCATCCGTCCAAACGTTTAATTTTCTTGAATACTTTTAACTAAAAAAATAACATTTTTGTTAAAAACGTCCAAAACATGTTTGGATGTTATTTAGGTTTTCATATCTGTTAAAACATGGAAGTTATTATCCTTTCTTCAGTCATTCTAAAATCTCTCTGGTTTTTCGTTATGAATAACTTAGAAACTAAGAGACAAAACTGAACCATAGATGAAGAACAAAGGATGAAAATACGCCTGTATCACTCTTTCCTCTTTTCCAGAAGGGAACAGAAAACATTATTTGTACGAATGGCTGTTTATCGGAATTACTTCGTCATCCTTGAAAATTATTATTATTAATATTATCATCACTATTATTTTTGCAGGGGGATAAACTGGTCTATATATCAAATGACGAAGTTCAGTATGTCGGGCCGCTAGATTCGGCGCCAAGTTATGACAGCAATTCTTCGGTATATCAGGTAAGAAGATATTTCTAGCTCTGTTTTCCAGAATTATTTCTCTTATAAGTAAAACTGTGTGACTTTTATTATTTGAAGTTATATTGTTCATTTACAACTACAGTTTATTTTGGACCACATGGGCAGTCGTATTGATCGAAGGTAAATTAATATTAAAAATGTGTATAATGTTGTATTTTGATAGTTCTCTCTCTCTCTCTCTCTCTCTCTCTCTCTCTCTCTCTTTCTCTCTCTCTCTCTCTCTCTCTCTCTCTCTCACGATATCTAATCTCTCTCTATATATATATATATATATATTATATTATATATATATATAGATATATATATATCTATTATATATATATATAGTTATTATATATATATATATATATATTATATATATAATATATATATTAGTTATTAGTGTAGATGTATATAATCAGATCTATTAAACTATGCAATAATGTGTGGAGATACAATTTACAAATTTGACTTGAACAAGAAAACTTTTGAAAAATGTTTATATTTTCTCTTTATATATATATATATATATATATATATATATATATATATATATATATATGTGTGTGTGTGTGTGTGTGTGTGTGTGTGTGTGTGTATAAATATTGACAGATAGATAGATAGAGAGACAAACAGATAGATATGTATGTATGCATGCTATTTAAAGACTAATGAATGGCTCTACTCTCAGGAAAGTCCAAATCCGTGGAAGATACTGACTTTGCTGAGCCTGGAAGGTGAGGTTGCAGACAGCCCTCAAAATGCTGATGGCAACGAGACCCTCTGGAAGAACACCGCGAAAGAGCTCCTCCATCAAGGCCTCATTGCTGATGAAATTTTACAGGTAAATTCTTCGCCGTCCCCTTCCGTGAAACCGAGTGAGGTGATTCTCTCCTGTTACATGGAAGTATTCCAGATGTCAGGAATTTATTCCAGAGCCATCAGAAATGCTTTGATATGGTTTTCCTGAGTTGTGAATCAAGTTATTTTACGTAGTAATAGGATATTTCACTGATTTCACTACTCAGTTCCGTAGGATTAAATTGAATTTATGTGCATTTGACTTTTTTCCGAGTGATGTTGCTGAAGGTTAAAATTGATCTAGTTTTTAAATTTATGAAGTGAAAGATCCAGTTGTTTTGCTTTTATATACATAAAATAAAATTCAACAAGTATTCAACTTTTTATTAGTGCATTGTATAGAAAATGGAATTTGTCTAAGTTTTAAGGCATTGTGAAGTTAATCACTTTTATGTTTGGATCTAACTTTTATTTGTTCTAAGGAGAATCTTGATTTATATTGTAAATGTTATTTATTTTAAATATTTTAACCATACGTAACATTTTTCCTAAAGTAAGACAAGATGTACTTGTAGTAAACAAGTGCCATACATGTAATGTCTAATTCATGGTTAATTTTGACAGCAAAAGCTAAAGTCATTGTTAAATGAAACTGCTGCTGAGGGCTCGCAGTACTTCGTGGATAATGAAGCTCAAGTCGTTACGGCAGAAGAAGGAGGTTTGCCAGAAGGTAAGGAACTCGAGGCTCTCCGGACAAGGAGGTCTCTCACCTTCTCTTCTTGTTGTGCCTGTCTTCCCCGATTTCAAAAGTTACCAGATAGTTCATAGTGGAAGTTATTTCTAGTCTGCACGCAGTATTTTCTGTCACGCAGGTAGACCTTCTTTTTCCAAAACTCTAAATCTTCATCAACATTTCCAATGGTCTGTAAATCATTAAAAAGTAGTTCTTTGGTAAGTGTATCAAAAGCTGCACCAAGATCGAGTACTGGATACCACATTTGCCTTCATCTGTCATTTTCATTATCAAGTACTACAGTATATACAGCAGTTTCTGCAGAATATAGGCTGACTATCTATCCGACAAAACCTTTGCCCTTTCCGGATGAAGATGAATTGTTAAAGGATCGCATAACTATAATTTTGGCCATATGATAAATACGAAAAAGATCTGTATGAATTGAAATTTTGATGAAGTGCACCGATCAAAACTGGTATAATTATTGCCACATTCTCAGAAATAGGGGCATTTTTTAATTTTCACCACTGTCATTATATCACCAAGCCATGGCACATTTCCCATTCCAACAAGTGCTGATATTGGCATTGGATCAGTTGCAAAGTATGTTTTTTCCCATAAAGAAATCAGGAAAAAATTTCTTGATCACAAACCAGCAATGATCCGTTTTTCCCTAACATTACCAGTTTAACCAAGATTTCTGTCTAATCTATTCATGTCCGATGTTGCTTCTCAGATTTTCTGATCATATCTTTGTGTCTGTTTCCTTCTTTTGTTTCGTAGTAGTATGTTTCTCCACTAACGGGCTCATATTATATTCACTTTTATTCACCAGATTATGAACAGTCTGGTCTTCAGTGATCTAGGCTATCATAATCACCGAAAATATTTTTATCTTCATTCTTGCTAATAGCTTCGCAAGTGTTGTTAGAAGCACCTTTCATAGATATCTTTTTATAATAAATAATATTTTTGTTCACATTCAAGGCCAGTGAATGTAAACTGCAGTCACCCATTGGCACAGAAAAGTAACTGGCATCGCACTGCTTTGACCATTATATCGGCACTAATGTTGGTCCTGGTTCTCAACTGATGTCCTGAAAGGACATTGATCGTTGTTACTGGAAAGAATTCCTTTGAAAATCATTTTTAAAGTCATCATGGTCTCTGGCTATAGCTATTTCTTTTTTATTTCTAAAAAAGGTTTTACATATTGTATCAATAGGTTATAAATCTAAAAGGCTGTATTTCATGCCAGCAGTTAACGTAAGTCAAGGGCCTTGAATAAATTCATACAAGCCTCTGTATGAAATGTTGTTTTATGCATATAAAAAAGTTTCTACTTTTGAAAGCGTGAGCATTTTACTTAATGTAGAAGGGAACCTGTTGAATGCCCATTAACTATAACTAATCTAAGGAATATCAACATATACTGTATTCATATCATTTACCACCTAATTCATGTTCCATGAATAAGTAAATGTAGTCCTTGCTAAAGATGCGGTTGTCTAGATATAATTTACCTTTACATGTTGAAAAAAAACTTGCAATAATTTCTTTACAGGACTCGTTCAAAGCATGGCACTGATTGTTGTAGGGAGCCCTTGTCGGAGCGACTTTAATCTGGGCTTTTTGCCTGCCCTTCTTTTTGTGGTACCAGATGAGACTCCGGATGCAGTTCTCCAAATTAAGCAGAAGGTGAGGAGAGTGAAGGCATGAGCATAGTCTGATGGTAATGGTGACGAAGGATATAACCAAAAGATAACACTGAGTTTTATGGAACGGTTCTTTTGTCACTTTCAGTATTCATTAAGTTTAACCAAAATCTAGCTATATCGTTCAAGCTCACTTTCATTGCCTATACCATGCGCTTATATGTTATTTTTGTCATTTTCTAGATTGAAAACGACTGCAAAGATCATCCGCCAGGCTTTTCTCCAAAGGTAAGAGAAATTTGTTGAATCATGTTTTATTCTTTGATTCGCAGACCTATCCATTATCATTGACAGTCATCATTAGTATATGAATGACATTTGCATGATATTGACTTTGGTTTTTAAGTAAAGCAACTACGGATTATTATTTTAGTGAGCAAATGGTCCAGGTGGTCAATTTGGTAGTTCCTGGATTTGTGTACCAAGGGCCAGGCTACGAGAACTTGCTGCCTTATGGGTTGACTTCTCTTTTGGTAAATGCGAGATTCACTATCGAATTTTGAGGCCAGAAATTATGGCAGCAGGATGATGAATGGGGTAAGGCATCAAGTGTCTCCTGGGCTTAGACTCTGGATGCCTGACATTTTACCTTGGTTAAAATACAGGGCAAGGGACAGTCTATTCTTTGGTGTATTTAGCAAATGAATCATCTATGGATTCTGTCACATTCATTGATAAGCAGGATTAGAAATGGCCTCGGGGTCAGATATGTGAAATTTCTAAGAACAGCCAGGTTCATAAGTACTAGCTATAAATTGGAAATATAACATTTCAATGTAAAAACTCGGAATCAAATTGGCGGAGGGGAAAAGTGAAAAAAAATAATAATAATAATTCAAAAGATTGGACTTGGACATCTTAGCTGTTTGTTAATTATGCAGGGGCGTCATTTCATTTTTCCTTGGGGGGTGGACAAAGGTTTATTTGAGGGGCCCCCTCTTGAAAAAGGGGGCCGTGGCAAGCGAAGCGAACCTACTAGCTGGGGCCCCGCTGGAAGGGACCACGAGAAAAATTTAAAAGATATCAACAAAATAAGAGCAATTTTAAGTCACATGTAAAGGAAGTTTGGAGAATTTTTATTCCTTAAAAAATGTTGTATATAAAATTTTGAGGTAAATGAAGATGAAAAGGTAGTGAAAATTTCTAAACAAATCAAGTTATGAGCTATAGTATTGGTCCTAGATGTCTGCAATTTAACATGTTGCATTAAATGCAGCTCTTCCTACACAAGGGTCATTCAGGAAAACAAGAAAAGTTGATGTGAACTGGAAGATCTTAAGCTGGGGAAAATGTGTAGAGATAAAATGGTAAATAATTTTAACAAGGTTCATCTAAGTAAATTTCAAAATAAACATATGCTTCATCTATTTAAAATATGATCTACTGCATTAGTGGATACCTCCTTGATCTTAATTTTGCAAAATTATTGACCAGTACGTCAGAGTTAAGATTTCTAACACGCAAGTCATTCAAGCGCTCATCTTTTTTTGTTAGTAGTTCGTAGTTACGTTTTCACTAAACTAAGCACTGAAAACAGTCGTTCATTGCTGGCAGTAGTTACTGGACGGGTGATGAGAATTTTAACGACTTTAAGAATTTCTGAGTAGGCGCATTCTAATGGTTTGAGTTCATCATATAATTCAAACAAATTCTTAGGCTTTTCATTCTTAGTTAAAAAGTGACTCTTTGCTACAGAAATTTGGGCATTTAGAAGGATTTCATCTCTGTGCATATCCTTATAAAACTGAACTATGGTGAAGTGCATACATCGTTGCTATCAGTGGCATATTATGAGTGAATCTATTATCCACCTCAGAGAGAAATCTGTCTAATATGTCAAGATAGATTCTTTTGAATGATACCTCAGGAGCAAGACTTGTTGTATTGTCCTCACCCATTCCTGCAGTTGAATCAGTTGAAAGTCTTTTAACTTGGATAAGATCTTTTGGATCCTCTTGGGTCTGCCTATTTGATTGGAGTCTTTCAAGTTTGTATTAATCTCATATGCAGTAAAAAAAAAATCTTTGCCTTGTCGAAGACATTAGAGAAATCTTCATCCGTTCTCAAGACATGTAGTTCTTTAATAGCTGACTGTATGCGATAGCAAGCTCCAGATAGCAATAATTCCTTTGCTTATAGCTGCGCTGACAACTGCAAATTTAAAAGACACCAACTGCTTGTAGAGTCCACTTGCTACAGCTGTAGCTTCTGTGCCTCTATGAAAAGTTGGTACCTTTTAGTACTGTTATGAATGTGTAACTATTATATGTTATGTATTATTTATATTGTTCCTAACATGTTAAGAATAACTAATTTGAATTAATCCCTCTCTACACTTCAACCTTAAAATAATTATAAAATAAATATATATACATATAGATATTTTCCTCTCGCTTATTTGGAGGCCCCTAGAAAGCTTGGGGGGCCGAGCGCCCCTCACTGACCCCCTCCCCCAAATGACGCCCATGTAATCATGGTGCAAAGGAATGGGAAAAGAAAGGTTAGGTGGTGATTATTTGCATATTTCTTTATAAGAAAAGCAGATGAAACTGATAGGGAAAGAACAGGCACGAAATGACTGAAGAGTAGTTAGCTGTCAATTACTTCTTTAAATATTTAAATCAAAATAATTTATTTGCACCAATAAATGAGACCATTAATGAAATAAAAGATAAATTTGATACAGAACTGCTGAATGTTCTTGATGAAATACCAGAGAGATATGAGTAGTATCGCCTGAGTCATGAATGCAAAAGTTTATAGGAACAAAGAAATGGAGGATGTAACGGTCAAGAAAGGCCTAGAAGAGACTCCAAAGGAAAAACGGGTTGCATTTATAAATATGCTTGAACATCTCCAGATGGCAATGATAAAAAACAAGTCGATTGGATAACCATTAATCAAGAAAGACAAAGCAAACTTTGGGATGTTTGGAGTTGCAGATTAATAGATGCCAGTGATCACCTTGTTCTTGCTACACTTAAGCTTAAATCAAAAGCACCCAAAAGAAAAAAAAAGTGCAGTGTCTAGGGTAAATACAATAAATACACTGAGAGACAACTGATAATCAAAATAGATTTGCAGTTCTAGAGACAGTAAATGAAGAGGTACTACAGACGATCAATGAAGTTTGGATTAACACAAGACTTGAATTAAAAATATTTGTATAAGGGGTATGAAGACGGAAACCTTGGATATTGGATGAGATAAAAAGTTTAAAGATGTCAAAAACTGTTTTAGAAAAGGCAGTAGGGTTGGAAGAGAAGGTTTAGAATGGAGCAACGACAGTACCACTTAATGATAATAATGTTTAGATTAGCAAAATATCACGAGCTTTACAAATTTTACTCACAGAAAATTCATATATTTAGAGAAAATTGTTCAAAATAAGGTAAAAGAGAGCAGATATGCACAAAGGGACACGTGCATTACCGTAGGTAATTACCATAATTGGGTTAGGATGAGCGAGTTCCCACTTAGTTACTAGCTTTATTTTATCCAGAGTAGGCAATAATAATAGACAATGTTGTTATTGATACTTATTATACAATGCCCTTTTAACATTGATAGATAACTTAAATTTACCGAAAGGGTAAATCAGGTCGTCTACACAGTCGAGCTTTGCTCGACGAACTGCGTTCGATGTGACGTCAGAAGCGGGGAAAGTCAGAACTTGCCCGCTGTATCTGCACTCACCTCTAGTGACATCACAGACGTTGAGCATTTGTCGTGATGTTTACCGTATATTTTTTTTTGGTGTGATAATTCCAATAATTATCGATTTTATTTATTTACCAACTAACTTATATCAGCTAATAGTATTATTTGATTTAATAAATAACGGGTCGTCTTATATGATATGCCGAGTTGCCATATATGCCAGCATACACTATATATATATATATATATATATATATATATATATATATATATATATATATGTGTGTGTGTGTGTGTGTGTGTGTGTGTGTGTGTATGTGTGTGTTGTTTATGTGTGTGTATATATTATATATGTATATATAATACTAATACGAATGTACCTAGGGGATGTAGAACTTGGGGGGCATAGCTTACCTGATCTGCGAATGACCTGTATGAAGAAGTATATTCATACCACAAACAAAGGCTGAAGGCTGCTTCAGAATCGGTAAAGATGAGGTAAACTCTTAGGTTGGCTTACTTGAGTACTTACTCCATTATATTTACACACTAGATTGAATGATACCCAATGGGGTTTAATAGTGGTTAGTTAATGAATAGATCTTGAACTAGAAGAACTGTTGGTCGTGCACTGGCCACGTGGTATGTAGGAAACACAGAAGAGGGGTGAAATTCGGAGGAAGCCGAGGTGAGAAATCCAGAATCCAAATAGCAACACAAATAACACATCTGTAATGATAGCGGTAATTACTGAGTGATTACAAAGGGAAGAAGTTACATTACTGTTCACTTACAGTAAGAAATTACGGGAACAATTAATGACTTGAAACGGTTACATTACTTCGTGATTGGATCATTTTAGTGGATAGCTAATAACAATGTAATTATCACCCACCATGAAAGAACACAATATGAATAAGCTACACTATAAAGATGATCGAACTTAAGCGGGGGACATAACAGGAGTATGACACAATACAATTAGATCACAATGCATTTATAGGAAATTACAGGAGACTCACGACGAAAATTAAAGAGAATACGTTGGAGATTGACTGAGACTGATGTTATCCTTTATAACTTTGCCTCCTATCTGGATCAGAGAGCAGAGTCGTCTTTCTCATAGGCGCTGATGGGAAGGGATTATCCTTGCACTACAAAAGGTATTGTAGGCTGGCAATAGCTGTATCAAGAATGAAAGGGGGGCTGGGTAGATCAGCAGGAGCGCAGCGTGCAATCTCGCAAGTTTGGAGAAAGTTCGCCGGCATCGGAGCAGTTGGCGGTGTTGCCTGTCCTTCTGCAACCTCTGACCCTCATGGTCAAATCAACATGTGGCGACCATGTGGCCAATTCAATATGGCGCCGGTTAATCCCTTCCTCGGTCAGGTGCCCTTCGAGTCAGAATTAATTTCTCAAAAGGAGTGATGCATGAGTGATAGAGGCGAATGAGCTTATTTTGAATTCTGAATAAATGTTAGTTTACTTTACTTTGAAATGGAGATGGTGTAAATCCCTTACACCTCCCCATTCCAAAAGGCATTCCAACCTTAGACATGATGGAATGACTAGAATAGCCATCTACAATGATAAGTAACTCACTTACACACCCTTTAATTGATATTATAACATAGAATTCAAGCAAGGAAAAACTCTGTGGAATTTAGATTTACATAAAATCAAAATTTTTCTTTACCTTATTTGCAGAGAACAAAAAAGTTCATTTCTCTCAAAAATTAATGAGGCATAAACTTTAACTAAAATAAATGTAAATTTGAATACTCTTTGAAAAGTTCATATTATGCATTAGTCATTAAACAAAACTGTATCACGCAATTATAATATTGAAAAATAATTAGTAATCATAACATATACTAAACCTTATAACACAGGGTTAATATGGTTAGTTTGAATTCTATCAAGCAATATACTGTTAGCTTTATTGTAAGGCAAGAACATGCTACTAGTTAGCCCTGAAGAGGCAGTATAACGCATTCGTACGGTAGTTATTGGACACCCAGGTTCATATGATAACAGCCCTGTGCCATAAGGGCGGCGCCTATAACGAGTTAATTATCAAATCAGCTTAATAGCTATAAAGTACAATATTTCTCGCCCGAGAATATACAAAATCACAAGAAAGAATATTTAATTACAGCAAATAAAATCACATGGATAACTTGGGAAGTAGCAATGCTTTAAACAAATTTGCTTTAGTAGGCCAAAGCTTAATTGGTAGCCTTTGCACTGGCTTTTACTTATTCTTTTTCCCATGAGAGGGTATGAAGTGCCTATAATTTGGCACTGCCAAATGTGAAACTCCCTATAGTAAGCCTATTGGCTTTAAGGGGCATACTATTCAGAACTGGCTATGCCTCTGAAACATTTTCAAAGAGGTTAACTAACTTATATGGCCAGAATTTTAGCAAATGGCACTCTGCATAAGAAGAGTATAAGATGAAAGAAGGTGCCTAAATAAGGCATAAAATGAGAGGGAAAGGAAAAGCTATATAAGGTGAAGTGATGGAAGAGTAGAGGTAGAAAAAGTTAAAAAATGATAAGAAGGAAGCAATAGGTAAAGAACCTGGCATCCTTCTCTTGATGGAGCAGGACCAGAATTCTCCTTAAGAGTGTGGCACTGTGCCAGGAGCACTATTGGGGAGAGAGTTTATCTACTATCTTAGGTTTCTTGAAGCCTCGATGCCAGTTACCTCTCTTCCTTGGTGGTTGATGACTCTGTAGGGGGACTTGGAAGACCCAAGTCCGATGACCAGAGTGCCAGCTGCTCCAGCTGCTGCGACAACAGGAACATAGGCACTCTTCACCAGTCCTAACACCATCAGTCTCAGTTCCTTGAGTTCTTTGGCCAAGCTTGATTGGCAAAGTCGTTACTCTGGGACTGGTTAGCTACGGATGAGGAGGAAGAGAAGGAGATTATTGTTGCCATTACCTACTCATAAGTAGAGGTGACCGACTCAGGCATGGGTTGCCAGGCCATGCCCTTGGGTGAGCTTCTGCTTTGGTCATGAGGGTCCAGGGGAGTTCCTACTGGAATTGGTTTGCCCTCTGTCACCAGAAGTGGGGCCAAACTGGGGGTTGAGAGGCGGCCCAGACTGGGATCTCTGAGAAAGAGACTCGAGTCTTTCCTTGACACTGGCACCATTGCAGTTCCAGGTGCAGAGAGAGGATTTGAAATTTGCTTTACTTTCATGATGGGCAGAGCATTGCACTGCCAAGGGCCTCCAAGTGGCACAGCAGTGATTTAGAGTACGTCTATGAGGACCATGGGAGCTTGTTGGAGCTACAGAAGGGTGGTGGCCCCTGGATTGTCCAAAAGTACAAGGAAACTTGAAATTTTTGTTCCAGCAGGACGTAATATCCTCAAGGAATATAATTTGCTACCACCAGAGTACATATTTCAGATCGGTGAGGCCTTGTGACCCTCAACCAGATGGTAAGAAGAATCATTTTAGTGTGGTCGAAGCTCTCAATTGTGATGAGCTGGTGCTGATCAGTTCTAGCTACATAAGGAATTCTATCTTCCCATGTTATAGATATTTGCGCACCAGAGTGATCAAAGGCTCTGACCTGGTGGGCAGGATAACCACCTCGGGAAGGTGCCACAGATATAGGACCCTGAGCTGGGGAGCTTAAGGATAAAGGATCTGTCACAGCTATGGCAATGGTGGGAGCAGCAGTTTTACTGGGGCATTTGGCCCATGAAAAGGTGTGTTCATGCACCCCATATTTAGTGCAATAACTGTGGCTTAAATCATGCTTTGACACTGCCCCAGAGGGAGGGACCGGCCTATTGTTCTTAGCCAAGTGGCTGTTGGCATTCTGATTTTGAGGGTGCCCATTTTGGGGCTTTGCTGGAGCATGCAGTGGGGGTCCGTCTTGGAGTGGCACTGCTCTGTGGAGTGCCCAGGTTTATTGCAGTGTGCACCCACGGGCTTCCTTGATGGGTTATTCAGCCACTGGGTTGGCTGGGAGTTATTAGTAGGGGGCGCTGAAGGGCGAATTTCCCTCTCGAAGGAACTGAGTTGCGGATGGTGGCATCAAAGGTGTTGGCCCACTGACAGCAATCTACAATGGTTGTAGGAGCCTTATCCACCAGATAGGTGGCAAGATCAGGAGGGGCATGCGAGAAGAAATCCTCTAACTGGAAGAGCTCCAAGATTTCCTCCACTGACATGGCCTTGGAGGCATCTATCCATCTATGAAGACCTGGCATTTTCTTGGCCACCAACTCTGGCCAGGTTTAGCCAGCCTCCTTAGGCAAACCTCCCCATCTCTGCTTCCACCGGTCTGGGGGTTGTCTCAAAAGCTCTTATTATCCCCTCATGGACTAGGGCAATGTTCCCTTGATCCCCGGCCAAGAGGGCATTGAATGCGGTGGTACCCTTGCCTTCTAAGTGCCTCCCCAAAATGAGAGCTATTTTGCCAGGGGCAGGCTTGTAGGTATCTAATACTTGCTGAACATAACTGAGCTAGGCTTAAGGCTCAGCCTTGTCCCACTTGATGAGAGATCCCACATTGCTGACTGTAGAATGTGGAGAAGGGGTTGCTGAGGTGCCTGCTCCCTGGGCAGCCATAGCAAGTTGATGCACCCTTTCCTTTTCCCTCTCCTCTCTCTCTCCTTCTCCTTCTCTGCTCATTCTGCTTCTTCCCTCTTCTCTTGGGCTAATCTTTCTTTTTCTTTCTCTACTATTTCTGCTTCTTCCCTCTTCTCTTGGGCTAATCTTTCTTTCTCCCTCGCTGTTTTTTAATTCTCCCTCTCTTCCTTGGCAGCGGCTGTCTCAGTGTTTACCCAATTAAGTAGGTCCTGGCCCTTCAGTCCCATTTGTTTTCCCAAATCAGAGAGCCTTAAGCTCATCAAAGGCAGCATTAGCCATCTGGTAGGGGTAGAGTGCAGACGGCACTGAGCATAGCACTAAGGGGGCTAGAAGATATGAGTTCCATGACTCAGAGTTCTGTTAAGTGCTTGGATGGTCCATTAATGACTGATGAAGCAAGTATGTCTGAATAAGAAGTAAGTTTCAGGATGACCAAATATCCTACTCTAGTCCAGCAAGGACATAGGCTTCTTACAAAAACTACACAAGGACTTGGAATGAAGACCTAGAAATCTTGGAATTAGCAGGTACTAAACCTTTGTAGTTGCAGGTGCTAAACCTTGGATATTGCAAGCACTAAGCCTTGGAATGATCAGGTACTAATCTTTGGAATTTTCAGGCACTAGGCCTTGGAATTTGCAGGCACAACGTCTTGGAATTGTAGGCACAAAAGCCTTGGAAATTGTAGGCACCAAACTTTGGCATTAGCACACATGAGACCTTGGAATGAACAGGCACTAAGCCTTGGAATTGCAGGCACTAGGCCTTGGCATTTGCAGGTGCAAGGCCTTGGAGTTTACAGGCATAAGGCCTTAGAATTACAGGCACAAAAGCCTTGGAAATTGCAGGCACTAAGGCCTTAGAATTATTCATCACTCAGACAAAAAAAAAGGTAGTCACAAGGACTTGGTATTTAATGTGAACAACTCTTAAAGCTAGCTTAGCAAGAATTATGGCTTAGAGAGTCACGTACCAGCGCAGCAGGTTAGAAGCTACCGTTGTAAAATGAATAATTATAATGGAAACTTTTAACCACTCTGCATCAAGCACACAGTAATAGGAAATGAATATTATGTTCCCAAGAACAAGAAAATACTGGTTTGTGTGTAATACACGCATGCAAGACCCTGACTACTGCTATAATCCTCCCATGTGGCGAAGGAGACCTAATTTCCTATGGGAAATCTAAAGGTGAATCTATCCTGCTCATCCTAATCCGCACGAGTTGCCATATAGTCCTGTTCGTCCTGATCCACACGAGTTGCCATATAGAGATATTCTCTTGCCAGCAACTCGAGCCAGTTGTGACTCGACATTTACAACTGGCTCAAGTTGCTAGCGAGAGAATATGTCTATATGGCAACTCGTTCGGATTAGGACGAGCTGGATAGATTCGCCTTTAGATTTCCCATGGGAAATTAGGTCTCCTTCCCCAAGTGGAAGGAATATTACAGTAGTCAGGGTCTTGCATGCGTGTATTACAAACAAACCAGTATTTTCTTGTTCTTGTGAACAGAATATTTATTTACCAACTTGATTGAATGAATGAATGAATGAACTTTACTTGGTCTGTCTAGAGAAACATAAAGATAGAATTCTTACCATTGGCTGACTTTTAGCTTGATTGACATTTTCTTATCACATAAATCCAGCTACCTCTCTCTCTCCACTTTCCCCATGCAGCTTTTATCCTACTGTCTAATTCAGCCTCACACCCTCCATTTTGGCTTAAAGTAGATCCTAAGTATTTAGGATCTACTTTAGGCGAAACCTCTTATTTATTCACAATCATGTATATATGCATTAAGCTATAAATGTTTTTTAATATAAAATTCCCTCTACCTCATAATTAATATATTTTCACGTCTGTTACCAAAAGGGGAATTTTTAGTTGATAATAATTTTGTCCTCTTGTGGATTCGAACAAGCACGCAAAGGAGTAATCAGGACTTCAGTGACTTCTTACCAACTCGATCAACATGTTTATGTATATGAATCACGGTTATGTGATAAAAATTCATAATATGGCTACGTGCGGCAAACGTTTGACTTTGTTAACATGGCAGAGGGGGTTGGATATCGATTCTAATTACCACTACCCGAGTTCGACAGTGATTTGTAAGATCGGAATCGGTATCAATTTATACCTCACTTGTTGGCCGAGATGGTAACCTCATTGAAGTCCTGATTTCTCCTCTGTCTGCTGGTTCGAATCCACGAGAGGACGAAATTATTATCAACTAAATATTCCCCTTCGGTTAACAATACTATATAAAACAAAATTAATTCCAAGGTAGTGCGAATTAGATATTAAAGGACATTTGTAGCTTAATGTATGTATATGAATCATGTCACCAAAGATATAATTGATACATATACGTAGTACATTAAAAGAAAAAAGAAAAATAAAAGCCTCAGGAAAATGCTGGTAACTGCTTAGATTCAGACAGACAAAGGTTTTTTGGGGTGTTGGAAGGAGGCCTTTGGCAGGGCACCATGGGAGAGGCGGGAAAGTGTGGACAGAGGGAGAGAGATCAGTAAAACAAACATTCCCATACTTTTTTATTCATATTTCATGCTACACCATTTTCATGTATATTTTTATTTTATTTTCTAATCTTTTTCATCTTTTTCAAGCCAAAAGATAAATGCAATCATGTGTGAAGGGGGTACTTACGTAGGGCACACTGATTCCATATCGTCGGTAAACTTGCTACAGCCTGTTTGGCTCTGTCTTGCTTATATGTGAAATTAGTTTTTTAAATAATTTTATAGTGATTAGAGATGAAATATTAACAGTAGTACAATATTATCTTATGGACTGATATGATATGTGTGATAATCATACTTAAAGTCAGCTAAACTTGTAAGGAAATACAGTACAGTTAATCAAGCAAAGCAAAAAATATGGCAACACTTAGTACGCATGCGCATACTCATTCGTTGGCATTGTGAACTTCCTGGAGCTTTAGTTTCGGGTTTCAATGTTTATGGGTTTATTTTAAGAAGGATGCTGAGATACGAGAGAGAGAGAGAGAAGAGAGAGAGAGAGAGAGAGAGAGAGGGGAAACAACAACTTAGGTATCCTTACATTAGGGAACAAAAGAGTTATGAAACGGCGATTTTGCAATTTTGAGGGATTTTGCTTTAACATAAACCATGTTTGGTTTACCTTTGTAACATAAAGTATGTTAGTTTACATTTGCCCGGTTTTCATTTATGTACAAAAATAAAAATACATTTGCCCGGTTTACATTTCGTACAAAAATAGAAATAACTTGCCCAGTTTACATTTATGTACAAGAACAGAAAAAATCCTATTAGTACCATTGTTTTTCTTAGCAAATAAGACATTATTTTCCTATTTATTTTGCCAGTAGGCTCAAGCTGCTGACTTTGAGAAAGCAAACATTACAAATGGCAGAAGGATTGCTTTTTTATACATATGATGATATATCAAAATAATTACGAGAAAAGCGAAGTCTAGCTAGAAATGGGCTCGTTTCCGCCGGGCAGGCTAATATCTTCAAAAGTTTTGAATATAAAGCAAAAGCACTTTCGGCAAATAAAACATATTAGATTCATTTTTGAAATATCATAAATTCACATTTAAATGATGTTTTAAATATTCGATTATAATTTTTGCCATGACCCGGCCGCATATTTCCCAAGTCTGGAAGAGTTTAGGGATGGGGAAAATTAGGACCAATCAAAGCGCGTGGAGCTGATCCATGACGTCACAAGCCACGCCTTTTAGCTCCCTCCTCAGTCCTATATCCATTACTGCTGCCAGTCACGATGCAGAAGAAATACTTTCTTCTCAATTTCACAGTTTACGGCCTGTATGAGTTATACATTTTAGTTAGATATATCTAAACATAATGCAGCACTAATTTAACAACAATATATTTTGCAAATGAGATACACCGTGAAATATATTATGTGTTATTGGCTTCTCCCTCTTGGTTAATAATATTTTCACATCGTGAATTTCTGAATTATATACGTGAAAATGCATGTTTCAAGCCATTTTTATAGTGTTGCGATAACTCATGGGATGAATCAAACAATTTACAAGATGGTAAAAATGATGGTATCTGACCTGTTTGTAGGGGAAAATAGAGAGAGGAAGTAGGCTTACACTACTGATTTCTATGGACATATTCTATTTCGTAGTAAAGCACATTATGGGCCATTGTATAAAAGCAATATACTGGTCATTACTAGGCCATGAACAGGAATCAGAGTGTCATTCATTGAATTATTTCAAGAGCTAAAGTGCCCCAAAGGAAACCTAAGGAAACCTACGGTATTGTTGTTTTGGTGATCTAAGTTAGCCTACTGTAACCAAATATAGTTACGTGACAAACTCATCCTGTCACTAGCTGAAAACGGTTGTTTTTCAAGGTGTACTTGATAAGTTGTAGTAAAAAATTGCCTTTTTGAGGTGGATTTCGTTTTCATAAAACCTTCCAGATGTCCTTACCTGAATGGTCCATGTCATTCTTTGTGTACAAATATATAAAAGATTTTTATTTAAAATTTTTTGCTTTTGAGTTTTGCTCTTCATACATTGTGTACAAAAAATAAAAAGTGATAATATAATTCATTATTGAATATTTTTAGCTAGTCCTTTCGTGATTTTTGCTTAAAATTCATTGTGTACAAAGAAAAGACTGATTATTTAATTTAGCAAACCTTTCGTGCATGTCATTCATTGTGTGCAAAGATACAAAATGAGTATTTCATTATTATGTAATACTTTTAGCAATTTAGGAGTACAGAATACTACCTAATTTACGGAGTTACAGTAGGCTTTTTACTAAGCTGAACTAGAGCAGAATTGGTGCTTGAATTTATTAGAACTGCGATATGCTTTAAAGTAAATACGGATGACACTGCAAATATTCAACATGTATTAATTATAAAGCCAGGGATAATGGTAGTATATGAGTATACTACTATTTTCCTCCAAGCTCACACACAATGGCCAAATATATGCCTTAAATTAAGTGCATAATTTTTTTTTTTTACATATAGATTTTTGGCATTATGCCAAGCACTGGGGCAACTAAGGCCATTCAGCGCTGAAACGGAAATTGACAGTAAAAGGTTTGAAAGGCTTTACAGGAGGAAAACCTCAAAGAAAATGCACTATGAAGCAATCGTTAGGAGAGGGTGAACAATAAGATGGAAGAAAAAGAATATTAACGGAGGTAACAGTAAAATGAATTAAAGTAGTTGCAGCTAGGCGCCGAAGGGATGCTGCAAAGAGCCTCAAGAAATGCCTACATTGCACCGAATGAGGTGTACTGACGGCACTATCCTCTCACGGGGTGCATAAATTTGTCATCAAAACTGTATCCTCCACATTTCTTTTAAGCTGTTACAGCCTCTGAGAGGTCCGCTTCAGGTTCGATATGAAAATAAACAAAAAGAATTCAACACCAACAGTTGAAACTGGGGATACGAATATAGAAAGAAACACTAACACAACAAAGGCTTATTTACAAGCTTACTAACAAAGATAAATGTAGAATGGTATCTCCTATTTACATAAAAAAGGCAAAATTTTACAATGCGTGAACTGGGGAAGAAGTGAGGTAATTCAAATACTTGCTGGCTTCAAAAAGGAGAACTGTAATTGTAGACGTCTTTCTGACACCGTATTGCAGAAAACAATGTCTATTCTTGATACTTGAAGGGCAGGAACTCCTCAAAACCTCTTGTAAAACGTTTCTTCTCTGAAATTTTGCTCTACGTCGAAATGCCTCGGTCGTTCACTCCTGACGACGACTTGACCAGAATTCAACCAACTCTCGAGCGCCTTTTTCTCTCTGATCTCTCACTGATAATCTTATCTGTGGCTCTTACTGATGATCTGCTTCCTCCTACTTCGTCAGTCGTATTTATACGGTGACCTGGGGGCGTGGCCTACGGGGGTGGCGGAGCACGAACGTCACAGGCTCCCGAGATTACTAGAACTTCTTAGAAGGATCTGGACGAAGTATTACATCAGAAATCGCGACGTTTCTCACGACACTTCGGTGCCTGTTGCGTTCCCCAACACGCCCGATGATTCCAGAACAATCATGAGAATAGGCACCTCCAACACCTGCGCGAATGCCCCATTGCTGCAGAACATCTCGAAGATGCGTTTTCCTTTCCTTTAACTCGTAATTCCTTGCTATGAAGCAATTACCATGACATAAGCATAAGGCAATAATTATTTTAGTTCTGTAAATAAATACCATCGTCACATTCAAAGTCCAAGATTCTTGATGGTAGTCGAAGTGCCGTGAAGTTCTTGGCCTCCTGACTGCAGTCTGTAGTGCTAATTACATGTCATATACCATCAGTTTTACCATACTATCAATTGTACCCTCTTGTATATTGTTTGATTCATCCCATGTGTTATCAAAACTCTTTATAAATGGCATTAAACACGCATTTTTAAGTATATGATTTAGCAACTTCAATGAAAATATTATTTATGCAGTAAATATCGACTTTGCGAGCAGGAATTAAGAGGCGCTGAGCACTATTACCAAGAGGAAGAAGCCAATAATGCATAATATATTTCAGGTGTATCTCATTTGAAGAATATATTGTTTGTTGAATTAGTGTTGCATTATGTTTATATATCTCTGACTAAAATGTATAAGGTCATACAAGCCGTAAATTGTGAAATAGGAAAGTTTTTCTTCGGCATTGTGACTGGCAGTAATGGCTATGAGACCGAGTGTACCCAAAAGGTGTGGCTTGTGACGTCATGGATCAGCTCCACGTGCTTTAATTGGTCCTAATTTTCCCCATCCCTAAACTCTTCCAGACTTGGGAAATATGCGACCCGGCCCAACGCTATTCAAATGCTAATATCTCCAATAGTATTGAAGTAACAGAAAAATTCTTTCAGCAGCTAAAACTTTATACCTTTAAATTTCATCCCGTATAAGATTTATTTTCAAAATATCAGTCTTACTGGAAACAGGTTTATTTCTGATGGCCCGGCACATGCCAGTCGCCAAAGTGTAATACGACCTAGCCGACAAAGGGCTGCTCAGCCAATCATAGCCCAGAAAAACAGTGGTGTAGAATGACGTCATCACCCTTTTTGCCAATCATCGAAGGAGGACGAATGATGTTAAAAAAGTTTTGGGTGTTTCAGAAAAGAAGAACACAAACAAATTTTATTTCTTTTGTCCTTAATATCAGTATCCATGCATAAAAAAATTGGTACATCGGAATTATTCTTTTTATCGTTACATTTCTTGAAATCAAGAATATGTCTGCTTGGCCAGTCACAGCCCGGAAAAACAGACCTAGAAAGACGTCATCTCCCTTTCTACCAATCATCGGAGGAGGACAAATGATGTTGAAAAAGTTGTATTCAATACGGGACTAAAACATCACAATTGAATTTAGACTTCAATTAGTGGTACAAATAATTGAATGGATTTTGTACTTTTAAAGCCTAAATTTCCTTATGGCATTTTCGTCACATTTTAAACTAGTGAAATGTTGCATAGTGCATCTACCCGTACGCACCGTACTGCTGCGTATTGCTCAAAGTTACTTGCATTTCGGAAAAGGAGTACACAGTATGATACCTACTTCTATTAGATTGTTCAGAAGCTTGAACTTCTCTGTTCTTCGTATCAGTGCATATTTTAACATTCTAACTGGCAGCAAAAAAAAACTGTCGCCTAGTAAGAATTTTTTACTACTAGGCGACCAGACAAATCCCCAAAATTGACAGTAATTATTAAGAAATGGAAAAGTCACCCTTACAGTAATATTTGATGTCTGTTTCATTTAAAGGAGAATTCGTTAAATGCTGATATTTTTCGTTGCCTAACCGAAATTTTGGTCTAGCATCCTATAATATTAATTGGCTATCATTCAGGGTGGAATAGGTCGTACCTTAATCCCTTTGAGCTCTGTCATCATTAGGATCAGGGCTGACTGCAAAATTACCCATTTCTACCTGCAATAATAATACCTTCCGTGCCTTCAATTGAAATTCACTAGCCCATCACACTTTAATCTTCTTGGCCTTCTGACTGTAGTCTGTAGTGCTAATTACAGGTCATATACCATCAGTTTTACCATACTATCAATTGTACCCTCTTGTACATTGCTTGATTCATCCCACGTGTTATCAAAACTTTATAGATGGCATTAAACACGCATTTTTAAGTATATGAGTTAGCAACTTGCAATGAAAATATTATTTATGCTGTAAATATCGACTTTGCGAGCAGTAATTAAGAGGCACTGAGCACTATTACTAAGAGAGAAAAGCCAATAACGCATAATATATTTCAGGTGTATCTCATTTGAAGAATATATTGTTTGTTGAATTAGTGTTGCATTATGTTTATATATCTCTGACTAAAATGTATAAGGTCATACAAGCCGTAAATTGTGAAATAGGAAAGTTTTTCTTCGGTATTGTGATTGGCAGTAATGGCTATGAGACCGAGTGTACCCAAAAGGTGTGGCTTTTGACGTCATGGATCAGCTCCACACACTTTGATTGGTCTTAATTTTCCCCATCCCTAAACTCTTCCAGACTTGGGAAATATGCGACCCGGCCCTAACGCTATTCAAATGCTAATATCTCCAATAGTATTGAAGTAACAGAAAAATTCTTTCAACAGCTAAAATTTTATACCTTTAAATTTCATCCCATATAAGATTTATTTTCAAAATATCAGTCTTACTGGAAACAGGTTTATTTCTGACGGCCCGGCACATGCCAGTCGCCGAAGTGTAATACGACCTAGCCGACAAAGGGCTGCTAAGCCAATCATAGCCCGGAGAAACAGTGGTGTAGAATGACGTCATCACCCTTACTGCCAATCATCGAAGGAGGACGAATGATGTTAAAAAAGTTTTGGGTGTTTCAGAAAAGAAGAACACAAACAAACTTTATTTCTTTTGTCCTTAATATCAGTATCCATGCATAAAAAAATTGGTACATCAGAATTATTCTTTTTATCGTTACATTTCTTGAAATCAAGAATATGTCTGTTCGGCCAGTCACAGCCCGGAAAAACAGTGACAGTAATTATTAAGAAATGGAAAAGTCGCCCTTACAGTAATATTTGATGTCCGTTTTCATTTAAAGGAGAATTCGTTAAATGCTGATATTTTTTGTTGCCTAACCAAAATTTTGGTCTAACATTCTATAATATTGACTGGCTATCATTCAGGCTGGAATAGGTCGTACCTTAATTCCTTTGAGCTCTGTCATCATTAGGATCAGGGCTGACCGCAAAATTACCCATTTCTACCTGCAATGATAATACCTTCCGTGCCTTCAATTGAAATTCATTAGCCCATCACACTTTAATCTTCCAACCCCCCCCCCCGCCCCCCCCCCCCTCCCCCCCCCCCCCCCCCCCCCCCCCCCCCCCCCCCCCCCCCCCCCACCCCCCCCCCCCCCCCCCCCCCCCCGCCCCTGAAGGAGCATGAATCTCTGGCCAGTCTCCCCTAACTCCTTGTATACTGACGTAATTCCTATAATACTTGAAGTTTCCCAAATGAAAATTCATTCGGCAATCAACTAGGCACTATGGGTATTAGTTTATCGTCTATTATTTATTATTTTATTCTATTTCTATTTTTGTAATTAAGCTACATAAAATATATGGCAATTTGCCTTAGTTAAAAAAAAATAAAATCACAATTGATGGTAATGGGGGGTGAATGATATTCTTAAACATAGCCAAAAGGGGTGAATGCGACTAAATGGGCTTTCCGAAAAACAGGAAACTTTTTCAACATCATACGTCCTCCTTCGATGATTGGATAGAAAGGGAGATGACGTCATTCTACGACACTGTTCATCGGGCTGGGATTGGCCGAGCATCCCCTTGTCGGCAAGGGACTATACACCTCGGTAATATGCGACCCGGTCCTAACGCCATTAAATGCTAATATCTCCAAAAGTATCAAAGGTAAAAGAAAAATTCTTTTGCCAGATTAAACTTAATCATCACTGCAAAGATAATCATTGTCTGTTAAACACTTGGAAAAATGAGTCATTTCCAAAGCTCAAAACTCATCCTTTCAGCAAAAGGGAATCCCCATTCCCGAGCGTTCCTGGACGTCCTTCTGCTCTGCTTTGACACAAAGGAATGAATAACCAATCACAAGTGCCCTTCACACTTAGCAACGATTTTCAAAATGCTCACAAAAATGTATACTACCGCCGTGGCACACCCAAAATCCAGATTCCAAACTAGATAAGAGCTACTAGATTCTAGAACAATCTATCCGCTCCAAATGTCACTGTATCCGAGGTATTCCAGATCAGATTCAGGTAGTCAACCCTAAATCTCATAGAATGCGCCGATTAATGCTTAAGTAGCTCTGAGAATATACAGAGTAATGCTACGACAGGTGCGGAATTATCAAACACCCGAGCCACACACAAATAAAAGAATTAGATTTAACCCTTTTGGCTTTACCTGCCCAAATACCTTCACCAAATCCCTGATTAACGTCCAACAAAAGACAATAAACAAAGATTCAGGAGAATACAAAATCCCATTCCTGGACTGTGACCAATCTTACATCGGTTTTACAGGAAAATCACTTCCCCAGACATTAATACAACATCAACGGTCAGTTAGGTATGACCAACAGAACTCAGATATTTTCAACCATATAAATGACCATAACCATAGAATAAACTGGAATTTGTCACATATAATTTAGTAGCAACTATCAATACAAAGTCAGAGATAGAATCGGCCTTAATTAAACAAAGACAGGTAATGAACATCTTAAAGGGCGCCTGGGACTCAGATGTCGTATATAAAATCTACCTTCAACAAACGATTAAGAGGATTAAAGAGGAATTATCAGTGGAGTGACGATAATTGGCTTAACTGCAGATGGATCTCTTGGTATAAATACCACCTTTTCTGTAACTTTTCTAATTCTGTACCTACCCTAATCCTTATGGAATATGTGAAATGACCAATTCGCTTAGGAGCATTTTATTCTCGGTTGATGGGAGAAAACACGGCGAAATCTATACTGTTTCGCCTCGTTTAATACTAGTCCTAGGGAGTAAAATGTTCCTTAAGGAATTGGTCATTTAACACACGCACACACACACACACACACCACACACACACATATATATATATATATATATATATATATATATATATATATATATATATATATATATATATATATATAAATATATATATATATTTATATATATATATACATTCACTCACAGTACTAAACACGTCGAAACACATTTGACCCCCGGGCCCCAAGGGACTAGTACCAAACACGGTATATATATATATATATATATATATATATATATATATATATATATATATGATATATATATATCATATATACCGTGTTTGGTACTAGTCCCTTGGGGTCAAATGTCTTTCGACGTGTTTAGTACTAGCCCCTGAGGTATTAAATGCACTTAGGGACATTTGGTCCCTCACAGGCTAGTAATAAACATGGTGAAATACATTTGACTCTTCAAGGGCTAGTACTAAACACGGCAAAATAGTGTAGATGAATCATCAACTTGTTTAATACTTGCCTAGGGATCAAATGTTTCCTAAGCGATTGGTCATTTCATATAATCCTTAGGGATTTTGTGAAATCCCTGATTTTACATATTCCCTGTAAAACACACACATACACACACACATCTATATATATATATATATATATATATATATATATATATATATATATATATATATATATATATGATGTGTGTGTGTGTATACACGTAAATATATTTTTCTAAATGTCTTGTTCCATCAGTATTGAATGTGAGGATGTGACTCCCTGACACTCCTAAAAAGGTCTTGTATGGGAGAACAAGGGTATAAAAAATAAAAATCTACGACTGAAAGCCAATATTACGGAAAACTTAGTGCGAATACTGGGAAAATAAAAGCAAATTACCACGTACTCATGGAAAACTCAACACGAATGTATATGGTTCTTTCCCGTCTCAAGGATGAGATGAAAGAAAAAAATCCTTTTTTGCCAATGCAAATCTGGTCTCGTCTTACCATTCAACACTAGTCGCCTTATTTTGATACAGCCCTATTTTGTTACAGCTAGTGTCGGAAACAATAATGATTAAGGGAAGAGGAAGAACCAAAAGAAATAAATAAATAAAAATAAATAAATAAAAATTCTCTCACCACTGCACAAAATATGAATTGCACCAACTTCACAGGATTCCCTTTATATCCTTTGTACTCTGCATCTACCTTCTCCCTCATGAAACTAAAATCTACCAAATTCTAACTCTAGCAAATTTAAATTCGTGGATATTGTGGCTAGCACACAGGCCGGTGAGAAAGAGGGAGGTTAGGGGAAGGGGGTTGGGGCATCGTCTCTCACGTGATTGTAAACAAGGCTACATAGACTTAGGGAAAGGCCGAGAGAGAAAAACACACACACATGCATAAATAGCTGCCCTTTTGCGTGTAAAAGGCAGTAAATTATTCACAGAAAAAGGGTGAAATCTTCATGTGGTTTCTCAACAACAGTCATGTGCATCGGACGATTGACAGGATTCCAAAACAAAACAGAGAACTCGAGTTCCTTTTATCTCAAGTGATGACAGCAGTTTCCTGCTTCGAACGGACAATGCTAATTTCTCTCTCTCTTTTTACATTGTACATTCTTCCCTAACATCAAATTACATTTTTGTGAATTCTGAACCCATTATTAGAACGTATTAACTCTAAGCAAAAATAATACTGAATCTGAAAATATTGCAAACACTTTTACAACATTTCATAGTTACTGAGAGGAAGATATGCATTACGAAAGTAACAGCATAAGAATGTATATCATATATAATTTGCATACACACATAGAGAGAATCAGGACCATTTCTTGCACATGTGATTCTTAATAATCTGTGAGTGAATGTATAATCAAGTACATGTACTTTTTTGCAGGTCCGTATTGAAAAAAATAATCCATGGAGCATAAATGATACCCTTCCAGCTGCTGGCTGGAGTAACAACACTTTCCTGAACATGCTTGCTCAAACCCGCATCGAAAGAGACAGAGTAATCGTGCAAGCCGATGTTGTGTTGGATGTAGAGAAGGAGGTAATTACGATACACAGGCAGTTATTTTTTTTTATTTTAGCTCAAGAAGCTTTCTTCATACATAGTTTATTCATTGCATAGTAATAACTTAGAGAAATTGATAGAAAGCTACCTATGAACTATTAGTAAAGTGAAGCTGGCCCAATGATGGTGGGAAACGTGAGGGTGTTCAAGCAGAAAGGGTGCAGACAAAGAAATGTGGAGGTAACTTATTTGACATCCAATCCTGTAAAGGGAAAAGTTGATATGAAAATATTTATGATAATTATGGGGAGGAAGTTGACTAATGACAAACTTATTGTATCATCCCACCATCAGCCGAATTATTTTAAATTTTACAATAAAGATGTAGTAGTAGTTGCATAATGTCATCAGAATCTTTAATTTCAGGCAGAAAATTGTACATTGGAACTGTGCACAACTACAACAGCAAGCCCAACAACTCTCACCATATCTTCAACCTATGGTAATACCTCTAATGAAGACACCACAATTACCACTGAAAATACAACTCTCTCCATATCTTCAACCTTCAGTAGTGAAGAAAGCACTATAACTACTGGAAACACAACAACAGGAAATACAACTGAAGGGTCAACAACTCTCAACACATCTTCAACTTTCAGTAGTGAAAGGAAATAGCACTACAACTACTAGGTAAAACGTAACAAACTGGAAATACAAACTGAAGGGCCAACAACGATCTACCACCAATCTTCAACCATTCAGTAGTGAAGAAAGCACTATAACTACTGGAAACACAACAACAGGAAATACAACTGAAGGGTCAACAACTCTCAACACATCTTCAACTTTCAGTAGTGAAGAAAGCACTACAACTACTGGAAATGTAACAACTGGAAATACAACTGAAGGGCCAACAACTCTCACCACATCTTCAACCTTCAGTAGTAACGAAAGCACTATAACTACTGGAAACACAACAACAGGAAATACACTGAAGGGCCAACAACTCTCACCACATCTTCAACCTTCAGTAGTAACGAAAGCACTATAACTACTGGAAACACAACAACAGGAAATACAACTGAAGGGCCAACAACTCTCACCACATCTTCAACCTTCAGTAGTAACGAAAGCACTATAACTACTGGAAACACAACAGCAGAAATAACTGAATGCAACAACTCTCACCACATCTTCAACCTTCAGTAGTAACGAAAGCACTATAACTACTGGAAACACAACAGCAGGAAATACAACTGAAGTGTCAACAACTCTCACCACATCTTCAACCTTCAGTAGTGAAGAAAGCACTACAACTACTGGAAACGCAACAACTGGAAATACAACTGAAGAAACAGCTGCTCCCAGCGATATGATAGTTATGGTTGATCAGTATATTAACGTATTGAACTGCTCTCAGCATCTTAACAGGTCTATAAATTCTTCTCAGGTAAGAAGTCAGTGTATGACTTGCAGATATTGGATTTCTAGCATTCATGGTGCTTTTTTAGTTCATAATAAGAGGCAGTGAAGCAATTACTTATTTTTTGCCCTTTACTTCATTTTCATGAAGGTGAAGTATTTTGTAGTTGTAATAGGATGTATTTTTTCGTAATGACAAACATGATTTTAAATAAGTATTTTTAAGCGCATACCCAGATTTGGTTGATAATTGCAGTTTATTAACAAAGGTTTTTGAATCTTTCAGTTTGTGATGGTGGAGAACATTTT
>NC_061107.1:54402071-54434571 GCF_015104395.2 Macrobrachium nipponense | reverse complement strand
AAAAGCCTTGATGGACCCTAAAACTATAAAAAAAGTAAAGTTGTTTCTAAGTTCAAGATCAATTTCTGTCTATCCATTTTTCAGATTGAACAGTTTATTTTTTATGATCACGTGGGAACAACTTGTGAATGTGACTCTCCTCCTTGCTATTGCGCTTCTGAGACTCCTGTTGATGATCATCCACTTCAAGTACCAGCTATCAAGAACGCCAGCTTTATTGATAAGTACGATTTTGATTTCTAATTAAGAAAAGGGAAAACTGTTTTGAAGAGTTAAAGATGACATTCACTAACGAGATGAACTTTAGGAAATCTTTGGTTGGAGAGGCTTACTTCATCAAACGAACACCTCTATTTACAAAAGCTTTTTTCTTTTTATGGCAGAGGTGGGATATGACTTCAGAAATCTTGACTGTTTAATATCATTATACATGAAATGTTTTCACTGAACAGTCCGTTAATCAGATGCCAAGAACAATTCCATAACATATGATCATGTGTGTAATCATCAAAAATTATCAGATTCAACCAAAAACTCAGTCTTTGCATCTGGGTTTGGACCTAAGCAATAAGTGTGTTAGAATCTAACTTCAGTAGGCTGCTGAGTCTGTATTTTTTTCAAGTTCACTATGAAAATATTTCACTCGCTGGTTTTGTAAGGAGAAAGACTTCATAATCAGTAGTAATTAACCCTCTGTCAGGAATTATGTTGAAACTGAGCATATTGCTGTTGGTCAAAAGATTACAGTCAGTAGAGTATTATCGTGGTCCTAGAGATTGGAATACTTAGTACAGGATCTCAAAGAAAAGCATAGGCTAATGAAGCATATGTAATGCAACAATTGAACGAAGAGCAGTGATTAAGTGCTATGATTAAGACTTATGATACGAAACTTAGATTGAAGAGGTGTGAAATCTTCGTTTATCATATGAAATTCTCTTTTCTTATCTGTATACCTCAAATAAAATCTAATACAAGGAAAGATAGGTAAAGAGGAGTATGTTTGTAGTCACTTTAATGTCCATTCATTTCAGGGAGGCCAATGCTAGCAAGGTGAACAGCCTGAACTTAACATCAGGAGAAATGAATCCACATTTGGAGATGCTTCTTGCTGTTCCTATTCTTGAACGCAAATACTTCCTTAAAGAATATGTAATGGAGAAGGTAAGAAAACTGTCATTGACATGACTATTTATAAATGTGCAACTTATTGAGGTGTTTCTTTAGTTTTTTTTGCACAATTGTCAAAGAATTAAATAATTTATTTACTTATAAACATGCATGCAAAAATATAACAAAGTAATTAATGAATTACTGTATTATGAAGTAAATGTGATATGATGGACTGTGCAATAAAATAGCTGCATGGTTGTGGCCATTATTTTTTTTTTCCTTTCAGACATATTGTACAATACTTTTTGGTTCAATAAGCTTTACAGCAAAAGCATCATAATAGCCATGGCTCTTAGAGTTTTTATACCTGGATAATAACAAAGATAAATGCTCCATGTTATGAAAGTAATTATGTTTGTGCTGGTAACGCTTCTATAAGTGTCAAACTGTAGAATTTTATGAAGACGTTTCATTCTTGATTCAACTGTTGGACTATCTATAGATTTAGCTTGTAATACAACAATGAACATTTGACTGTTAACAGTTGTTCTGTCTAGTTACCAGAAATATAGGTATAATTAGTGAGCAATTCATTATTTATGAAAAAAATAATCGTACATTATTATCACATGGCTTTATGAATTTGCTAAGTTTTTTTTTTTTTTTTTTTGTTAATACAGATGGAAGGTGAGCCGTGCACATGTAATACAACCACAACAACAATAACAACTGAGAACTCAACTATTTCGTCTACATTGATGTCATCAACATCATCATCTACTTTTTCAACTATATTGACAAGTGCAAATACAACTTCAGGTACGTTATCTACAGCAGAAACTTCTAACTCAACATTAACAATATCTAAGACATCAGCTACATTGTCTTCATTGATACTGTTAACACCATCACCCAATATTTCAACTACATTGACAAATACAGACAACTTCAGGTATGTCATCTACTTCACAAATTCCAAACTCAACAACAACAACTGAGACGTCATATACTCTGTCTTCACTGATGTCATCAACATCATCATTTACTATTTCAACTACATTGACGATTGAAGATACAACTTCAGGTATGTCATCTACAGCAGAAACTCCAAACTCAACTTTAACAACAACTGAGACAACAGCCAGTTTTTCTTCAATAATGTCATCAATATCATTATCTCCTAATTCAACTACATTGACAAGTGAAGATACAACTTCAGGTACATCATTTACAGCAGAAACTCGTAACTCAACAACATCAGCAATAGAGGCATCAGCTACTTTGCTTCCATTGATGTCATCAACATCATCATCTACTCTGTCAACTGTATTCACAAGTGAAGATACAACTCTGGGAACAATCTAAAGCAGAAACTCCAAACTCAACAAGAACAACAACTGAAATTTCAGCTACTTTGTCTTCATTGATGTCATCATCATCATCATCTACTATTTCAACTACATTGTCGAATGAAAATACAACTTCAGGTACATCATTTAAAGCAGAAACTCCAAACTCAACTTTAACATCAACTGAAACATCAGCGTGTGTGTCTGTAATAATGTCATCAACATCATCATCGCCTTCTTCAACTACATTAATAAGTGAAGATACAACATCAGGTATGTCATCTACAGTAGGAACTCAAAACTCAACTTTACCAACAACTGAGACATCAGTCACGTTTTCTTCAATTATGTCATCAACATCATCATCTAGGGTGAGGTGGGGAACACCGACCTATTAGTAGAAAAAAATTGCATAAAAATTCCATTTTGTACCTGAGATGGTGCACACTGTACCCAAAACAAACTACACAACATGGCCCACCTATGGTATACTCACAAATACCCAACTCAGAGAATAAGTGTCATATTTTGCACTTTAAAACTTTTTGGTACCCCAGTCAGTGTTCCCCATACCGAGGGGAAACACTGACCCTTTTTTGAAGCTAAAAAAAAAAAATTTCGCCTGGAATCAACTTATATGATAACCCTAGCCATCCCCTTCATTATTAAGTGGTGAAATGAAAGATATACAAATAATAAAAAAATAACATTTATTTTACAAAACGAACTTAACTAAGAGAGACAAAGATAATTCTAGAAACATAAGACACCTTCAAGACAAAGAAACTATTCCACTTCATTTAAATGCACCACTTCACCACCATCATTTATTTTTATGTTAATGTACATAATCAGTCACTTTTTTTATGCTTTTCCAAGTATTTCAAAATATTCAAACTTTCACGCATCGGTGTTGGCAGCCGATGCTCCCCCATAAGTTTATGGTAGGTGCTCCCCTTCACCACCATTTTTTTTTTATAACAATGCCTTGGCAGCCACTTTGAAAGGACGCACTTCATTTCACTCGATAACATGTCAATATTGCTAAATATTGCAATTAAACTTAACTCAAAACAATCACGCCTTATTCACCAACATGAGAGACTATATAAGAAACATGAAAAATAACAACAGACATCCAAAAAATCAATTTTCTTACATGATAAACACAGATGCCGTGATGGTGGAAACCAGTTACTCGTGTGTTGTTCACTGAGATGGGGGCTGCGTTGGTGGTGAGTTTCGGTGCGCAATTTGAAATAGTTGTCATACCAGAGCATTTGGTCGATGTTCCTCCTCGGTCAGTATTCACCCACCTTACCCTACTATTTCAACCACATTGACAATGAAGATACAACTTCAGCTACATCATCTACAGCAGAAACTCCAAACACAGCAACAACTGGGACAACAGCTACTTTGTGTTCATTGATATCATCATCTACATTATCTAATAACTCTCAACTATAATGAGAAGTTCAGATTCAACCTCATGTATGTCATCTACAGTTGAAATGCCAAATTCAACAGACACATCAACTGAGACATCAGCTGCTTTGCCTTGGTTGATTGTTATCATCATCAACATTATCTTCTAAACTTTCAACTAGATATAGAAGTTAAAATTCAACTTCAGTTATGTCATCTACAGCAGAAACTTCATGCACAGCAGAAACAATAACTGAGACCTCAGTTACTTTGTCTTGATTGATATTATCATCAATGTCATCTTCTAATCTTTCAAATACTCTGGCAAGTGAAGATTCAACAACAGGTTGTTGACTATGGTAGAAACTCCAAACTCAACAGGATTAACAACTGAAACATCAACTACTTTATCTTCATTGATATCAGCATCAGCATTATCTTCTAGCTTTCAACTACATTGACAAATGAAGATTTAACTTTAGTTATAGATAGTGCAATCTCAATAGAAAAAACAACTGAAATATCAGCTACTTCATCATCATTGATATCAGCATCAGCATTATCTTCTAAGCTTTCAACTACATTGAGAAGTGAAGATTCAACTTCAGGTTTGTCATTTATAGCAGAAACTCCAAGCTCAACAACAGCAACAAGTGAGACATCAACTACTTCATTTTCATCATTGTCATTATCAACATTGTCAACTCTTTCAACTACGCTGACTAGTGAAGTTACAGCTTCAAGTATGTCATCTACAGCAGAAATTACAAACATAATTGAAACAACAACTGAGATATCATCATCAACACCAACAATATCTTTTATACCTTCAATTACATTGACAAGTATAGATTCAACTACATGTATGTCATCTAGAGCAAAAACTTTTTTGAGTCCATTAATATATACAGAAGCTTCAACAGCATCAACATCAATTATTCTAAAGTTAACCGGAGAAAAATCATCTACAGCTTACAATAGAAGTTTGGCTTCAGTTTTTGCTGGATCATCTACAACAGAAACTCCAATTTCATCAATATTCATGGAAATGCCAACAGCATCAACATTGGTTATTGAAAAGAGAACCAAGGAAGCCTCACCTACAGAAGACACTCAAAGCTGGATTATATGCTGCAGAAACTCCTGTATCAGCTATATTTCCAGAAATATCAACAACAGCAATGTTAGTTAGTCAAAATGGAACCATGGAAACATCAAATGTAGCTGACATACCAAAATTAGGTTCAATTTCTGATAGTCAATCTATAGCAAAAACTCCAAACTTAACAATATTTACCAAAATTTCAACAGCATCACTGTCAAATAGTAAAACGGGAGCTTTGAAAACATCAACTACAGTGGAAACTCCAAGTTTTGATTTAATGTCTATTGGATCATCTATGGCAGAAACTCCTAGTTCAACAATAGTTATAGAAACGTCAGTAGCATCAGTTAATCAAAAGGGAGCTTTGAATATATCACCTAAAGCTGGCCATCCTAGTTCAGATTTAGATTCTGTTGGATCGTCTGTAGCAAAAACTTTCAACTCAATAGTGTTAATTAAAATGTCAACAATATCACCATCGATTAGCCCAAAGGTCACTGATGAATTATCACCTACAGCAGGCACTCCAAGCTCAGATACATTAGTTGGAGCATCTATATAGTAAGAAATCCAGCATCAAAAATATTAGCAGAAATGTCAACAGCATCTGTTTCAGTTAGTCAGAAAAGAACTATGGAAACATCAAATCTAACTGACACTCAGAGCTCAGATTCACTATCTGCCAGCCAGATCAACATAAGGAGGTACTACAAATTCAGTAATGGTAACAGAAATTTATGCAGCTGACATTCCAAGTCCATATTCAAATACTGTTGATTCATCTATAGTAGAAACTCAAAACTCAACTGTACTAACAGAATTTCACCAGCAGCAACATCAGTTAGCCCAAAGGCTTGGGAAACATATACAGATAAACCTCCAAGGTCAGATTCAATTTTTGTTGGATCATCTACAGTAGAATCTCGAAACTCAACAATATTTACTGAAATGCTAGCATCAATTAATGAAAACAGTATCAGTAAAATATCATCTACAGGAGTTAGCCAGAAGAGAACTGGGCAAACGCCGCCTCCAGCTGATATTCCAATTTCAAATTCACTTTCTGTTGGAACATCTGAAACAGAAAATCCAAACTCAACATTATTTACAGATGTTTCAAATGGGAACTTGGGAAACATTACATACATTTGACTCAGATTCATTTTCTATTGGATCATCTATTGCAGAAACTCCAAACTCAACAATACCTGTAGAAATATTAAAAAAACAATGATACCTTCAACAGCTACCACTCTAAACTCCTATTCAATTTCTATTGGGTCATCTGCAGCAGAAACTGCAAACTCAACATTATTTACAGAAATATAAACAGCTCCAACATCTGTTAGTCAAAAGGAAACAGGGGAAACATCACCAACAGTTGATTATCCAAGTTCAGATTCAATTTATGCTGGATCATCTATAGGAGAAAACTTCAGCTTAATATCTTTTGCAGAATTATCAACAGTGACATCAGTTACAGAAACGGCATCCTCGTCTGAAATTCCAAGTCCAAATTCAACTTCAGTATCTTCTGAAGTAAGTGCACTACTTTTGGATCCTTATCATTTTGTTTTCTTTATCAATTCACAAAAGTGATGTGTTGTTAATAATTATGAATTTATGCAAATCAGTGGGAAAGTTAAAATTGAGTCAAATAATTAATTTTTTCCCCTTAAGCTTATCAGTGGCAATCAGATTTTCCAGGCTCTTTGCTTATTTTTACCTTGTTTTCCACTTGGTTATACTAAGATTAAGAAATAATGTGGCCATTTTTTTATTGCCATCCCTACTCTTGAACTGTATTTTATCAGTTCTTTAAAAAGATACTGAAGAAAGGTGTGAGAACGTGCTAATTCATTACTTTCATATAAGTAAGTTACCAAGTAATTACATAGCTTAAGTTTTCAACCACAGTAACCTAAAAATTCAAAATTCGCGGTATCGCTTCAATTGTTTTGTGTAGGTGACAAACCCTACCCACTTTCGGGGAGAAGAACAATGTAGCAAGAAGCTCAATTTGTTTTCTGCCAGCTCTCGACTAACATCAAGTGTTCTCTGCAGTCTTTCTTCGTCATTTTTTGGAAGTATTTTCAAGGAATTGGTGAAGTATTCAAATTTGTTGTGGCCTTCAATGAATTGTTGCTTTGTTAGCTCTTTAGTTAACATTATTCTAGCTTTTTCTCATAATGTCAGACTCTAGTTCTTCTGGCATTCTTGTAGTGAATGCCACTACTGGGATGATAAGAAAAAGGAAAGTGTTAAAGTCTCATTTAGTCAACCTTGAGAGGGAGAAAAAGAAAAAGGCAGCCTCTAGAGCCAAAAATAGAGAAAAACTAGTCTCCTACTTTGGGTAGGGCAGTAGAGGATAGTACTGTCCCTCCATAACCAGTTCTTGCTATTTCTCAGATCCCTAGCTCTCCTACTACTTTACTCTTCGGATTCAGAAGATTCCAACCCCGACAAGAGGCGCTGGTGGTGTTTCCCAGCTTTGTCTCGCCCTCTTCCCTCTCCCAGTCAAGAGGTATAGAGAGGCCAGTCATAGTCCTCAAACCCTCCTGCAGCTTCACTGAGCCTCCTTCTGCCTCTATTTTGGCTCGACCCTGTGTCAGGATGGGACAGCCCGGAGTCTTTTTCTCGTATATTGAGCTCCCATTTTTGTTCCCAGGCTCCCAAAAGACCCACGCAGATGGCAGTAGCCTTCATCCAAGCATCTCTCTATCTCCTAGCTCCTGTCACCACCAGAGCGCTTGGCACCTACTTTCAAGCATCAGACACCAGTTCCCAGACTTGTGCTGCCAGCCATACACCCGGCGCCAGCTCTTGTGCTCTCTCTTTGCCTCCTCAAGATCACTCTTCAGCTTAAGAAGATCTTTCGTTGGAACCAATTAAGTGTCAGCTGATGGCTATATGGGTTTTTTTTTTACAGAAACCTCCCAAAGCCTCTCACCTGTTTCTTCTGATGAGGAGGTCTTTGATCAAGCACCCACTCCTCCTTTGGCTTGTGCTTCCCTGCTTAGATATCTTCTTGCCAGCTTTCCTGACTTCTTTGCAACAATTGTCCCAGTTTCTCCAGCTTCGACGCTCCTTATGAGGAACCAGTCAGATGATAATGCTCAGCTTCCTAAGTTGGTGCTTTCCTCCCCCTCAACGAATGGTCTCAAGGAGGTGGATGACTTGTTCTCTCATAGGGTGGGCCACTCATACTTGATCTCTTTGTATCTTATTATAATGGGATTATGCCTGTCCATCCGTCTGTCATTCAATCACAGCCAAACGACTGGCCCAATGGTCATGAAACTTGGCAGGGTTATAGTGGGGGCTCCTGAGATGGTTTATAATGGGGTTTCATCTTACCTCCCCCCCACACCCCCAATGGGCGTTGTCTCCATCCTTTTCAAGGGAAGTGGGAGAAGGGATATCAGATAATGAACCATATATGCTCAGACTCTGTACCACTGCAGTTAATGTAACAGTAAAAAAACTCAAAAAAGAATATTGGGTCAATGATTGATTGTTGAAGAGAGAAAAACTCATGTTTATCGCTTTTAAAGGAAAAATGGATAGCTACTAGGGACTGGTATAATTACCTAAAGATAGAGGAGGCAACATTCAGTTTTTTAGAAAGATTATAATGGTCGTGCAAAATGACACATGCATGAGGAAATCCACAATGCTTTATGAAAGGCCAAGTGCCACATTACTCTACTTAGTGACTGACTGTTCTTACGAAGCCTTAAAAATTGAGTGTGGCCATATCCCCCCCAAGTTCTTGGAAGAGTCATACCAGAGACATTTTAAGCTGTTTGGACAACACTCAAATAAACTTGCTTTTTGAAATGCAAGAAATTAAAGTCTAAAAATACAGGAGAATGATGGGGTCTGGATAAGGGCTAGGTATCATTACCTCTGATTATGATTTTACTGCTGCGAGGTATTATCTTCAGTTCTCCTTTAAATCATACATAATTTTTATTACCCTTTTAGCATATACTCTTATTTTGTTAAGAAATTACCTCAATTCATTTTCTTATTTTGTTAAGCTTGGAATATAATCTAATAAACGTCCTGAACAATGTACCAATTTTTTTCTGAGAGAGATTACTTGAGTTATTGTATAATCACAGGGGTAAATGAAACTATTGTAATTTAATTTTGTTTGCACGCATACGGTAAACTGCAATTATATAACATATTACAGGATTCAGCATGTAAAGACATTCAAAAAATATGGATGATATATATGTCTAAGGGACGACAGGTCTTATGTACCAATTCCTGATTTCTTTGATGCTTCTACTTTCCTTAATTTTTCTCCATATGAAAGTCTTATAAATATATTATTTATTTTCTTGTTCACCATCGTTTTTGTTGCATCTCTGGACACTTTTCTTTTAGTTTCGCAATTAGCGGCTGATAAGCTGCCTTTCTTTTGTATTTGTCAGAATATTCTTTACTTATATTCTACAGACATTGCTGCGACCTATAAATCTCGAACCAGTCCAGAACTCCTTATCTACACAAAACCTTGATATTTTGAACTATATCTTCTTCTGTGCCGTTTCTTAGTAAATGAACTTCCTAGTTCATCAAGCCTCATCGAAGACACCACTCTGGTGTGCTATGTATCAGTCATACTCCAAAGTCAGTATGATACCCTTACGTGTCCTTATTCCATTTTCTTCTACGTACTTGTGTGAGACGGGATTTTCAACTCTTGTTAATATAAAAACGAAAAATAGGAACAGACTGGATGTTGGAGATGACATGAGACTGGCTCTAACAAATGCTCGGCCACGAATTTCAAAGCTTGCTGCTCAAATGCAGCATCAGGCATCCCACTAGCTGGGCTGAATAGCTGTTGAAACCTATGCTGATACTATTGTAAGAATAATTGTGTTCTTTTTGTGAATTAACGTTGGACCAATGTTGTGATTTAGTTTGCTAATATATAATTACAGGATTCTTGAATATTTTTTTTTAGATATTTCTTTCCCTCTCCTTCACAGAAAATTATAAATGTAAATCAACTTGCTGATAGTAGGGGTCGCTTGGGTTTCAAGCTTTTGGGTAAGGGGTTGCGAGTGCAAAAAACGTTGGGAACCCCTGCTCCAGACTGATAAGTAGGACATACCTCTCCTACTCTACAGGAGAAGCTCCATCTTTGGGAGTCGCTGCTTCGTCCCAAGGGGACTTCTCTGGACTTATTGATTCTTTGCACCGTTCAGCCTTCGCATCATTGAAAATGATGTGAATATTTCCCTTACATTACCCGATTATCAAGATTACTCATCGAGTAAGAAAATACAAATATATATTTATAATTATGTACAAATTTAGTCTCGACTCAGCAAGTCAGCAATTAGTTTGTTGATACATGAACCACCGGAAAATTAAAAGGCTGTAATGACACTGACCATCTCATTAAGCTAATGTTAGAACCCGTAAATTTTCAATATACTTTAGAGTGCGCCTCAGTGGTGTTGTTGGTATAGTGTTGGCGTTCCATCTCGGTGGTCGCGAGTTCGATTCTCGGCCATTCCACTGAGATGTGTATTTCTGGTGATAGAAGTACACTCTCGACGGGGTTCGGAAGTCACGTAAAACCGTTGGTCCCGTTGCTGAATAACCACTGGTTCCATGGAACGTAAAAACACCATACAAACAAACAAACAAATATACTTTAGAGGCTTATGATCTGTCTCCAAGATAAACTTCCTTGCAAAAAGATAGGGCATGAAATGCTTCACACCCCAGGGTATCGCAGGACATTCTCACTCTATCGACGACAAAAATTTAACAGCCCCTAAAATACTTCTTAACTTTTTCTTATGATGTCAAATCTTTTTGTATATTCATTAGTTTATCACTGAGTGGCATAATATTACTATGACCAGTCTTTAATCCCAAATAGTAAATTTCCTCAAAACCTAAAAACACTTACCAGGTTTAGCTGTTAAACTATAATTTCTGAGACTTAACAAAACTGACCTGACATAATTCCAAAGATAAACCAGTCTTTGGAGACTACAAAAATTTTATATCAAAATAAAATACATTCTCATTCATTACTAGAACCATCCCTATTAATTTTATATAAGTAGCCGGAGCGGTTAATAATCCAAGTAGCATCCTTTTACATTGCATAAGACCAAAATCAGTAAAAAAAGCTGTATACCTACGACTGCTCTTCGCTAATGGAACCTGATGAATTATGCTTTCGTTATATCAATCTCAGTAATATACTGTACATTACTAAACTTGTAGAGGTTCTCCTTCAATGCTGGCATAGGCTCAGCATCCTTGTCCAAAATACTGTTTTAAAGCACGAAAATCAATAACCAATCTGTTGGTGTTTTCGGGTTTCTGTATCATAACAGGAAGGGAGGAATAAGGAGATGATGACAGTTCGATCATTCCGAGTTCAAGCAATGATTTTACGTTCTTATCAAATTCATTCTTTAAATGTAAAGGAACTGGGTAAGGTTTTCTTGAGAATTATTCATTTGTCTGTATCTTTATGTGGTGCTCTATTGTAGCTGTGGATCCTGGAATGTAAGAGAAAAAAATCAGAAAATTCATGAACCAACTTGGAAATGTCTTGCTAGAAATCTTTGGATAATTCTGGATTCACATTTACTTTACTTTCTGCAGCCTCTACCACAACAATTTCAGAAGAAATGTCTTCCTTTTCTTCAATAACACATACTTTATGGACCTGAAATTTTGTTTCTAATTCCTCAGGCTAAACATCATCTGCAACGTGAAGATTAAAGGCAGTAACACATCTGAAATACTTCTTTAACATATTTATGTGAAACAGCTTGGTTTTACCTTTCACGTCTACATAACAATCAACATTTCCTTTTCTTCTTGTAATTTATAAAGTGGATACAGACAAAAGATCAAGAACTTCATCACCAACCTTGAGATTACGTTTACCAGTCTTGAGATCAAGTAAGTGTTGTACTTTTGAGAAGGTATCTCCATATTATGTTAAGTGACTTCAGCTGATTCAGCTAATCTGTCCCTCAATTCAAAAACAAAATTATAGCTATTAACAATTTCTTCAGTTCAATCTGGATTAGCCCACAATTCGTGCAAAACAGCCATACACTTGACATCCACACAACAATTCTAATTAGGAAAATCCAAGACTGTCACGAGGTAATTTTCTCATTGAAATACTAGAGGTACATACCTATGCAAGTCTCTGGGTTTCAGTAAACAGTTTCCTTAAAGTTGCCTTCAATGTGGAATGTTGTTTCGCTATCTTTCCATTGCAGGCAAGATGGTAATGTGTGGTAAATAAAGGTTTAACTCCAATTAACCTGTGAATTTCAAACATGAGATCTGAAATAAACTGAGGACATCTGTCAGTTAATACCGCCTTAGGCATTCCATCCCTAGCAGAAATATATATCATGCTTCTGCAATATCAATGGATGTGATATTTCTCAAGGGTGCGGCTTCTGGGAAACTTGAGGCATAATCTACTAGGGTCAGTATATACATACGACCTTCTGCTGATGGTGGAATAATAGGACTGACAATATCCATCCCAACTCTGTAGAAAGGTGTAGATATAACTAGTATCTTTTCCAAAGGAACAGGCTTCACCTTACCTTTGGCTGAAGTCCTTTGGCATATATCACATGATTGATGATATTTTCTTATATCTTGAGTTGACCCGGCAACCAAAATTTACTTAACATTTTCCTGCAAGTCTTCCTGTGGGAAAAATGTCCTGCTACCGGAATTTCATGAAGGACTTGAGAACAGTAGGCTTACACTTCTCAGGAACCACCAGTGCTAATTTGAGTTTTATTGGGAGACTTCATAACTTTTCTGAAAAGTAGATCATTTTCACATACATATTTCATCACTAAACCACCTTTTCCATAAACCTCTGTAGAATTATAGTATTGCTCCTAACATTTGATTAAAGTTGAGCAAGTATGTTGTTCCTGCTTAGATTCTGAAAAGGAAAGATTTACATTTGTTCATTCAGATACAACCAGTGGATGAGAAACTTCTTTCCTAATACTTGCTCTTGCAACAGCTTTTACATGCATATGTTATTTAATGCCACACTCTAATGCTGTCATAGGGGCAACACCTGCATTATTACCTAACAATAAAGTGCAATATTTGATGGGGGCTCTGACGGCTTCAACCCATCCAATAATTGGAGACAATTAATATAACACTTAACATCAGGAAAACGTGGTCTTCTCTACCAAGGTAACCAGTCAATTTTGCAAAAGTGAGGTGATTACTTCCAGGCAAACTGACTACATCTTCTGAAACTATTATGCCAGTACACTCTATGTCTCTAAGAATGGCAGAAACATGTTTTCCATTAATAGTACCAGATATCATTGGCCCATTCATTCCATTATGAGATAGTACATTTTTGGTTTCATGAGAAGCTACTGCATTTCGGCAATTTGCTTAAAAAATCATTGTCATCGACAAAAACAAAACATTTTCTCAAGATTTTTCGTTGTGTAGGTTGAGTCACAGCATTGCTCTCTTTTGTTTCTGTTTTTACACTTTCATTCTTGGTGTCAGCCTTATTACTAGTAGTCTTTGAACCTGATTTAGGTAAAGTTACCCTGCTGAAGCATAATTATCTGCTAACCAAGAAATTTCTTCTGGAGTCTCTGGATTTCCTTCATTAATATATAATCTCATATCTGATTAAATAGAAGATATAAATTGATCCATAACCATAAGTTTTCAAACTCCCTCATATGATTTTTCAAACTTTGTACTGTCATACCAACGGTGAAAGGGAAAACATGAACTGTTCATAATTCATATCAATCCCAATACGAATACTCCTGAAATCCTTTCGATATTAGTCTGGAGTTTTTCATCAAGGGAAGTAAATTTAGTCAAAGCCCTGCCTTAAAGGAGCTTTACAATCCAAGTTGTCTTATCCCATTAAAGCAGTTCAGCAGTCATCACGAATCTCTGTTTATAAGCAGTAATATCCTCACCACTTTATAGGGTAATGGTCTGATTTGATCTAATGTCACTGTTACTAGTCCTGACTGTGTATTACATCGAATTTGGGCCTAACCCAAGTCATGATCCCTCTGTTTCTGAGCTTCCTCCCTCTCTATTTTCAGTTTCTCTCATTGTCACTTTTCATACTTTCCTCTTTCTCCCTAGTTTCTTTTTCTTTCATCTCTATAAGCTTTAAGAGTTGCTTCCCATGTAATCTAAGACCTATATATTTTACTTCCCAAAAACTATAAAAATCCATTGCGAATTAAAACTAGTTTCCACTTCAGTATTGCTTACAGTCTTCCAATGCAAACAACTTCCAGTAACGTACAAACTGATCATTTACACTGCATAAACTTCATACCTGTAGTATACAATGCTTAACAAGGGTATAATAAACTCCAATCTAAAACAGTTAGCTTTCTTCAGGACCCTGCCCATCATTATCCTAACTAACCCATTGACTTTGCACAAATATAGACATTTATTGTAAAGCATACCTTAGTGCTTATTGAAATATTAACTTAACACTGATCACCTCATCAAACATACTATTTGTTAACCGAATATGTGAAGAGAACCTGGCATTGGTCACCACAGTATGTCAGGGATATTCAATTAACAAAATTAATTTTCAGACAAGTCGGATGAGGGACCTAATTACTTAATGAAATTACAGTTTAAACCAATTATATTAATACTCTAGGCCAAAACCTTCAATCCACAATTTCATTAATAATTCAACCTAAATTCTTTGCACAAAAAAACACTTTAACAATATGTTGTATCAGTAATTAGTAAGCCAGTGGTATATCCTTATCAATGAAATATTTCCTACTTCAGGCACCTCTGGCTATTTGCAGCTTGCAATGGCGCTACTCCAACAACACAAGCCACCATGCTAGGCATCATGCATTGGGCTAGCTGCCAAAAGGGAAACATCACATTACAATTTGAAATGACACATTACATTTCAATTTGGACGAGAAACATTACACTTACAATTAATTTTCATATTATTTGTAACAAAAATACCAACAATTTCGAGATTGCCACCTTAATATCAATGAAAATCCTTTTACTTACTGCATAAAGTACGCCAGGTGTGGTTGGTCAGCCAGAACACAATTGCCAAAACACAATTCTCCTAATACAGTTCCCTTAACAAGGTTCTCCTAGTCCACCAACAGGAGAAGCAATTGATTACTTAGCCCCTAATGTCATCAATTTTCCAGAGTATAAATATTTCCCTTGCATTGACTCCTTCCTTCTCAAAAGGGCCGTAGAAGAAATCGAGAATCACAATTCAGAGGGGTTCTACAACCACCTCTTCACAGTCCCCAAGTCATTGGGAGCCTGGAGACCCGTTCGCGACGTCAGCAGCCTGAATCACTTTGTTCAGAAGATGTAGTTCCATATGGAGACTTCCAAGTCTCTCATTTCATTAGTTCGCTAAGGCGATTGGATGATCACCCTAGACATGCAGGACACTTACATCCATGCCCTCATTCATCTAGACTCCAGGAAATACCACCGGTTCGTATTTCAGAACAGAGTTCTGCAGTCTCAGGCCTTGTGCTTCGGCCTCTCTACAGCCCCTCAGGTATTTACGAGAGTTCTCACAACTCCTGGCAAATGGGTCCATCTTCTCAGGATCAATATTTCCCTTTATTTGGACGACTGGCTTCTCCATTGCCCATTGAAGGAGAAGTGCACGAAGGACTTAAAGAAAACTCAGGAATTGGGCATTTAGATCAACAAGCAAGTCTACTGATTCTGACACAAGAGATTTTTTATTTGGGAAATGATCCTAAACTCTCAGACTTTTGAGGTCTTTCCATCCCACAAAAAAGTTGACTCCTGCCTTCGCATGGTCTGCAGGCTTCTCTCTCTTCCATCCTGTTTGGCCAATCAATGAATGAGCTTCTAGGGGAATATGGCCCCTGTCGAGCAGTTTGGAAAGTTGGACAGACTGAACATGAGAGTTTTACAGTTCTTTCTCAAATCCAGCTGGAGCAGGAAGACTCAACCGGACTCATTCACCTTTCCCATCATATCGGAGATCAAATTAATCAAATCAAACCTTCAATGGTGGCAAGCTAAGGAAGACTTCTTCAAGAAAAATCTCTTCATCCATTAAGCCCCGACCTACACTTTTATTCAGATGCATTGGACCTAGGTTGGGAGCCCTATTGTGGATCTAGAAGTTTCTGGGGCGTGGCCCACGGAACAAAGAAACCTTCATACAAATGTCAAGGAACTGAAGGCTGTTCACCTGGATCTCCTGTCCTTCTCGAACCTGATCTTTGGCAAAACAATGATTGTTCATATGAACAACACCACTGCCTTGTCTTATATCTGCAAACAAAGAGGTACTAACTTCTTCTCCCTCTGCAAAGCCGCAAAAGATCTCCTCTGAGCAGAACAGAACCAAATCACTCTTATCACTCAATTCGTTCAGGAGAGACTGAACGTCTTAGCGGACAAGTTGAGTGAGCACAAACAGGTCCTTCCCACAGAATGGCGGACCCTCTGGCATGGACGATAGATGCCATGCTTCTGGACTGTTCGGGCCTGGGTGTCTACACCTTTCCTCTGTTTGACATAATCAGAAAAGTGAGCAAAATGTTCTCTTGCCATCACAATGTCTTGATGAACCTAGTTGCTCTGTTCTGGCCAATGAAGGCATGGTTCCCAGACCCTCTATGGTTTTTAGAGGACTTCCCAAGGCTCCTTCCACAAAAACAGTCTCTTCTCAGACAGACCCACTTCTTCAAACTGTCCAGAGTCTGGTCTGAGTGAAGGTTTTTCAAAAGCAGCTATGGAGGCTATTGCTAGATGTAGGGGCAGTCTTCTAGCAACATCTGTCATTCCAAGTGGACAGTCTTACAGAGATGGCGTAGTCAACTTAAACATCTCCTCTTCTGAAACGTCTTTAAGTAAAATTGCCCATTTCCTGCTCTACCATAAGTCCTCCAGGAAGTTATTGCCTCTACCTTCAAGGGGGTATAGGGCAATGTTGAGTTTTTTATTTAAACCAGGACCTCAACAACCTCATCAAATCCTTTGATACATATAAGAAAAAGAAGTCTGAAGATGTCTCTTGGATTCTCGACGTAGTTTTAAAGTGGCTTCCAGGTCCCGCTTTCGAACCTCTTCACTCCGTCTCTCTAAGGGATCTTAAGACCTGTCCCCACTAGGAAACTTTGTTAGCAAACAATGTTTGCAAACTGTTTGCAAACAGTTTGCCAACTGTTTGCAAACACTTTATACCGGATATTTGTTTCCATCCAGAATTGAAAATATTTAGTGTTTCTGTGTGTATTTGTATATATACATGTATACAACATATATATATATTATATAATCTATATATATAATATATAATATATACTATATATAATATATATATAACATCTATATATATTATATGATATATGTGTGTGTGTGTGTGTGTGTGTGTGTGTATACATGCATATACATATGTATATATACACATGTAAATGTATGTATGTGTGTATATATGTATGTATACATGTATATATGTATCTATGTACTATTTTCAATTCCGCCAGAAGCAAGTCAGCATGACACGCTCCTTTTTCTAAAAATTTCCTTACCCATCTCTTTTTTTTCTCTTTTATCCCTCCTTCCTCGAGTGCTTAAAATAGGCAAGTAGAATATAGAGGCTACTGCACCGGCAAGCATCCTCACGGCAACTAATGTCTGTTTGCAAACAGTTTGGAAACTGCAAACTGTTTGCAAACAATGTTTCCTAGTGTGGACAGGCCTTTACTAGGAAGAGTCTCTCTTCCTTGTTGCTTTGGCCACAGCCAAGCATGTCAGCGAACTTTGGGCTGTTGACAAGAGTATTGGTTTTATGCAAGGAGATGTAGTCTGCTCTTTCTCTTTCAGGTTTCTTGCCACGAATGAGGACCCCTCCAAGCTCTGGCCCCAATCCTTTACCATAAAAAATTTGGTGGACATCCTTGGACCGGAGGAAGAAGAAAGACTTCTGTGTCCAATAAGAAGAAATAGATATCACCTACAAAGGACCAAAAAGATTAGGAGGCCTTCGAATCATCTTTGGTGCTCAGTTAGAAACCCTTCACATAGAAGAAAGCTCTGTCTTATCTTTTTAGAGACTTGATTTCCGAGGCACACTCTCGGATCCAAGTGGACGTCCTGCCTTCTTTCAAGGTAAAAGCTCATCAGGTCCGAGCTGTCACTATCTTTCTTGCTTTTAGGCATGATATGTCCCTCTCGTCCATCATACAGCCTACTAATTGGAAATGCAAGTTAATCTTCGCAACTCATTACCTGAAGGAAGTGGAAACTGTTTGAAAACTGTGGTGCTTTAGGACCTTTATCCATGGTTGGCATGGTGTTGGGAGAGGAAGCATAGGGGACTCTCTTTCCCTCCTCTATCTCGTCACCTTGATGCAGGGTGTCGAGTCCGGGGTTGGTGGGGGGGGGGTGGGGGGGGGGGGGGGGGGGGGGGGGGGGGGGGGGGGGGGGGGGGGGGGGGGGGGGGGGGGGGGCGAAGCCTGGTGGTACAATGTACCTGGAGAACCCACCAGTTTTTTAGTGGTTTAGGTGTGTTTTTTTTATCTTTTTATTACAGTTTAGGGGACAGCGTTGTCTGGATTTTATTCTGGTTCTGCGCCCAGGGCAAGGGCACCTTTTTAAGTTTTGTTAGTAATTGGAAAACTTCCTTCACTGCAAAGTACCCACCTAAAGTGGGGGCGACCTATGGCTATACCATAACGCCACTACGGATTAAGATGAGCACCAACCAGAGGCAGTATCTACCTGCAGTAGCCCTTTTATCAGGTAAGGAAATAACAAGCATTGCATCAATGCTAGCAACTTTTCTATTTCAAATATGTCCATGTATCCCTCCCCCTGCCAATGTGGATTCAACTTGTAATTACCTGGTAAGTTACCTATATGAAAATTTTATTTTTATGATGAAATTAAATTTCATATATACTTATCAAGTAATTACAGAATCGGAGGTCCCCATCCTCCCCCCAACATGGACATCAGGACACGAAAGAATTGAGCTCTTTACTACATTGTTCCTCTTCTTGCCCGAAAGTTAGCGCGGTTTGTCAGCTACACAAAACAACTACAGCGCTACCGCGAATTTTAAATTTTCTGGCTGCCGTAGTTGAAAACCTATATTTGTGTAATTACTTGGTAAATATATATGAAACTTAATTTGATCATGAAAATAACATTTTTAACCAGTACCTTATCCTTGTTAAAGGAGAAATGTTTTGGAATCATAAGGAGTGTATAGGGTATACATGTCTCTTCATATACAATCATGTTGCAGATAGCAGCTCTTTCCTGCTCCTCCAGGAAGCCAATGTAATATTTATGAAAACAGAGTATCCTTAGAAAAGGCTTAGCTAATCAATAAATCGTGCAAGAAGTTTGGAAATGTCATAGTTGTTCAGTTTATTATATCACTTTTAGTTATGAGATCAGCTTTTGTGAGGAAGAAATCATAACTACGAAAATTCTTGTCATGAAATAGCAATTTAATTTTTTTCATCATTCTGCAAGCATTCTTATTGCCTTAATAAGGAATGTTGCCGTTAGAGTTGTGTATTTTTATAGGAACTAAGAAGGAAAGGTTAAATTCTTTAAGAAATGGGTTTAGCTCGTGCCCTCGAAAAGTCTAAATGAATATGATTGATATGACAGTGGAGAATAGCCATGTAGCTGTAAAGCAGACTGTTGAGCGCTAATCCCATTTACATGAATAGAAATATTCTTAATACATATATGAGTGTTCGTCACAATTGATAAACATTATGAAAAAACGTAAATTGCCCTGAAAGCATTCCAGAATTCCAGACCAGGACCACTGTGGTTAGTTCAAATGCAAACCCTTGCACACTGTATTGATATTTAGTATTTTGAATTATATTCTTAACACTCAACTTAAAAATTTTCATTCATTGTAATTATTCATAGTTCAACTTTCACCTTTGAGTTGTTAATGCATGTATATCAAACTGCGTTGAAAGAACACGTTTTGGCAGTTAGCCTAACTTTGGTAAGGTCAAACGTTTTTGTGTTCTAAGTGAACTCCTTGAATTCTAATTGTTTTATCAATTTTGGATCTTTCACACAAACTTTTAAAGTTTACTGTCCTAGAAAGTTTAACAAGTCTGGTAGAAAAACTTCATAGTTTTAATTGGTGCTTTATATTTCAATTGATGATCTGTTACTGACTCTTTACTTTATATTTTGCATTTCAGTATTCCATTCCCTTATATCATTCTAATATTTTTTTAAAGTTTTGGACAGTTAGTTTTAACCTTACCTTTTATTACTGCACCTCCCTTTCATTAACATTCATCCTTAGTTCTAAAACATTTTTCCATATATCCCAGCTACTGATATTTAATACGGTGAAAATATATTTTATAGAGTATTACTGGCAATAAAATAAAGTTACTTAAATTAGATAATAACAATTCAAGAACGGGCCATGGTATTATGTAAACAATTCAGAGACAAATAAAAGAGAGTTTCTAACGGGAAATAGGTAGTAGTGTAGGCTGTTTAGCCTGAACCTGGATATACAACTCACAACAGTTAGGTTGGAAAGTAAACTAGAGTTGAGTATTTCTTAGCTGCCAAGTGGTCACAATAGAAACTAGGTATCAGAGTTTATCATAGGGATGAGTGACAACTGATCAAGAACACCGGGACACCAGGCAGACTGAAGTGGAATTTGTGGGTCTGCTCTGTAATGAATAAGCCCCTGAATTATCGTTGTCCCCTAAAGTGTTCCAGATATTGTTTCTCCTTTCTGTTTCATTTCGTGAATATTAACAATTACCAATAATAGCCAAATGCAAAGAAACTGCCATTTTTATAAAATTTACGTCAGCAAACAATTTTGTTGTTAAGGGCATGAGCAGTAACGCTGAATAGAAAAACTGGGACAAAGTAAAACTGTTAAAAAAATGAGTACTGGTGCCAAGTTAAGGTTATGCAAACTGACTACAGGTAAATGGAGCCCAGTGTTTAAGCTCAAATTATTCAGGGGTTGGACAAAATTGAGTACCATGAACACAACGGTAGGTTACAGTTTTAGTTTAATGAAACGACGCTTCAGTTTAGTAAAGCAAGAGCTGACCAGATCTAAAGGTCCTGATGATAAAGAATGCTATGGGCTGCATCTGGATGTTACTCATCTTGAATGTGATTGATCTCTTGAAGAGTGACCATCGCACAGACGTAATTAAATGTTAAAGTATGCGTACGGCTCAAATTTATGTCATTGTTATCTCTGGAGAGAGTTACTAACTTTTTTAAAAATGCCTTGAGTACCTCAGATATCTGGGAATGGCTCAAACATCCAATTCATTTCTTTCTTGATATAAGCACAAATTTGAAGAAAGAAAAAGCAGTATTGCTTAAAGCAAAAACCCAGGAATCGGATTAATGAAATGCTAATTGCAGATGGGGATTATGGAATGAATAAATAAAAAATTAACTTTAAAATTGATTTATTAAGAATTCGGCATGTGCAGGACTTAATATTCAATACTTCAGGTTTAAAAATCGTCATTGACACTTAAGTATGTCTAAAGGCGACAAAATATAAAAATATAGAAATAAAGATGAATTTGAACTATTGTAAGACATGAAAAGATGAACAACTAAGCTGCAAGCAGTCTAGAAAAATCTTAGCACGCCCTTTTTGTATAACCCCAGATTATTATTATTATTAAATATCATTAGAAGTGGCACTGGCGATGGTGGTGGTGCTGTTCAAAATGTGCATAAATTTGAATGGAACAATCATAAAATGACATTAACTTCTTGAGTATGTTTCCACAGAAGATACTGCAACAAGGGAAAAGAGAATTAGAACGTGCAAAGATAAAATAATCATGGTACAATGCAGAAAATGAAGAGTGTGTAGCTCCTTGAAGTAGTATCACAACAATTTAAAAAAAATTGCAAGCATTAAACTTTAACCAGTTTGATAGTAGAGGAACTGAAGACTGGAATTGGGTAGCGAGGCCAGGTAGCAGCAACTCAGTAGAGTGAGAGAGCAGGCATACAGCAAAATATGTAGGATAAAGAAATTCCATAGACACACAGATTGAAATTTTATTTTGTTAAAGACCATATGAACCTTCCAAACACGATAACCATCCTTTTGATGATAATAATCATGAGAAAAAACTAGTTCCCATGACTTTTAAGAATGAGAAAACAGGGAGGAAGAAGTACGAAATAGTACCCACCACAATTTCAGTTTACGGGATCTCATTTACAGATGTGATTGAATGATATGAGCTATTCCTTCCGGCTCTTTGCATACAGCAGAATTTGAAAAAAAATACCTGTTATTGTTAATAATCAAATAGTGTTAATTATGAAAATAATGCCGCAGGACGCCTTTTTGGGATTTCAACCATATTATGAAGCTTAAGGGGAGAAAACTTTTATATAGAAAGCATGATGTAAAGTACAGCAGCTTTGTGAAGTGGTCCTTTTTAACTTGATACCAAAGATGGCTGGAAACATTTCATGCTTTAGATAAAATGCATTAAGTTCTACTGACACGTCAGATATCTAATAATGTAGGCTTATCCCTTTGGCTGATGGTAAACCAAATGCCTGGCCATCGTAACCCAGACCCAGAATTCACGACCCCAATGAGGAACATATGGGTAAGATAGCCGCAGTACATCAGAAAGTTCAAATTGGCAGATCAATAGAAATAATATACTCTTGTACATATTTTTTTTTATTATAGTTTCATTGTCTAGACAAAGAAGGCAGTATGCCTCATAAAGCTTTAAAGATTTTTATTGTCTTCTACAAATGTAACTGGTTTTACTCGTAAGATTTGTCTTGCTTTTTCCCATCTTAAAGACTGTGAATGTTTTTAATAATATTGATTAGATCACAAGGACCAGACATAAGGCCATTGATTAGCTACGCAAAATTTCACCGGATAAAAACAGGAGTACTCATAAATATAGATGAAGTAAGTTGTGCAAGGCAAAAAGAAATTTAATTCAACATACCCTTCTTAGGTGTAATCTTGTAAGAGTTATGTTGTCATTAATGAGGTGTCATTTTTATTGCCTTCGAATATGTAAAGTGTTTCATACAAATCATTGGGCGAGGGAACCATGTTTTGCTGAGGCACTTCTCATCATTGTAATATATATAAACAAGTTTGTTAAAGGTAAGCCAGGAATGAACAAAACTCCTTCACAGATTACCGATAGTATGTCGTACACTTCGCCTAGCGAAACTGTCAGCATCGACAGGAACTCTGGAAATGAATGACTCTTCGATAATAGAAGTGTCTATGGACTGGTCTTTTGGTCCATAATGTTCCTGTACAGTGCAAGGCCACTCGAAACCATGAAACGGAACCTAATATTATTGTTAAGATATATACTTACATAAGTACAAAATAGTCATCAATACAACTTCATTTTTAGGAAGCTTTTTTACAAATTTTATGGTACGAAACAAAACATAACTTTCCTGTCTATGCATGCAATGTAAATAGGAAAAAATGCATGGAGTATTATGAGAAGCACAGCAATGGGCAGAAGTTGTTGGGATATTAACCAAAGCATGAATTTAAGGATAGTGAGATTTTATACAAAAGCAATAATATGAAGTACTGTATAGCCGTGGAGGTGGTCCTTTTTAACTCGAAACAAAGATGGCTGGAACAAATAATTTCATGATTTAAAGAAAATAAGTGCTAGCCTTGCTTTTAGAGAGACGAAGTTCTCCAAATACATTACAGGAGCTACTAGTGCAGACCTAGTCCCTTGGCTGATTGAAAGCTAAATAAATACCTCACCATCGTAACACGCATCTTGAATTGGCTACCACTAGTGAGCAACAAGCAATAAGGTTACAAATCAGAGTGGTCACGTTGCCAGGGGAATTGAACAGATATTTTACATAAATAATAATCTGCCCTTATATTTGTTTTATTGGTTTTTATGATAAAGGCAGTATCCCTTGGAAAGCTCTGTGGATTTTAATTATTTTACTTTATATGTAAATAGTTTTACTCACGATCCAGAGGTCTTATTATTTTCTGATATTTAAAGATTGTTATTTTCCTTCAGTCTTCATTGTCATTATTATTCCTTATGATAGCCAGATCATAAGAATTAGATAAAATGCCATTAACTTGATTTGCAAAATTTTGCAGAATAAAGACAGGAGTACTCATTCCAGGTTATGTACATTATAAATATTTGTGTTATCCCTTCACAGAGTACATTTAACGAAACTGCATCAACGTCGTCAGGAACGCTGGCAACGAATGAATCGACGACCTCAGATGTAAGTGCTTGCACTGAATGGTGTTTTGGTGCCCAAGTATTCCTCATGCTATGATGGAATAAATGACACGTCATTTTGATATGGGGATATGGAGAGGCGCACGTACGAAATAATTAAAAACCTAACTTCAGTTTTTGCATGCAACGTAATGAGAGAAATAAATGTTGTAGCATAGAAAGTCATTTACTTTGAATAAAGAAACACTGCAATAGGTACAAACATTTTTTGCGAAGTCAGTTAGTGTTGATTGGCAGGATGGTAAACTCTTCTGCGGAAGCAATAGTGTACGATGCTGCAGGGGTTTTGATTGATAGGGTCCTATTTATCATGACCAATGTTGCCTGGAACAAATAATTTCATGTTTTAGAAAAGATAAACGCCAGGCCTGTTCTGTGAGAAACAAAGTCATCAGGATATGTCAGAGCGGTTGATAATGCAACTTATCCTTTGGCTAGTTGAAAGCCAGATAGCTGACCATCATGACCTCCGACCAAAATCAATGACCCTCAGTGTGCATTAGATGGATAACATAACCACAAAAAATAAAAAATAAAAACAGACATCAATCGATATAATCTGTCATTTGTACGAACCTCAATCCTGGTTTATGCAGTTCGAGGATAATGGCAGTATAACACGTACAGCTTAAAGATTTTTAATCGCAAAATGTCTCATCCTAATCTTTAGAAATATGCCTTTTTATAATCTTCAATGCCCTTAGTATTCATAATGGCAGGTAGTTTATAAAAATTAACACAAAGACGTTTGACTGAATTTATTAAATTTTGCAGAGTGAAAATAATCTTACCCAAAAGGAACTGTTATTCCGTGTAAAAAAATATATATATATTGTTCAACGTACTCTCATATTGTTAAATCACTGACGAGGTGTGTTATTTTCAGTGAGTTCTTATATGTAAACTGTTTGATGCAGAAATATAGGTTGAGGGATCTATACTACGTAGAGGCTGATTCTTCATTGTTGTGTATTAAAAACATACTTTCCTAACGCAAAGATTTTCTCATACTTTCGCAGGATGGGGAGAGTAAATTACTCAATGTAACAGCATCATCGACGACAGCAACTGTGGGAACGAATGAATCGACAACCACAGAGGTCAGTGCGCACAATCATGGAGTTGTTGTTTTGGTTCAGAAATGTTACCATGCAGAAAAGACCACTGAGAACAACTAAACAATATTTAAGGCTGGAGAATTATTCCATTGCTTAGTGTGATTGGAAGTGCCTATTATTTCGCCTGATGATGGTACATGTGGCTTAGAATCTGCTAAAACTTATACCGAGGGCCACCTAATGTAGTCGTGTTAGGCATAATTTAGAGTAGTGTTTAAATACGGTCCATAAACGTTTTAACTTGAAAAAGCATGGCTAAAGTATAAAAGACTTCTGATTGTAATCGAGCTTTTGTATGAGTTCAGTGCATTGATGTACTTTTAAAAACTTTAGATTAAATTCTTTGCAGAGAAAAAAATCTTATCCCCAATTGTAACGAAAATACTACCGTGAATTCTCACTTAATACTGACAGCTTCATCAGGGTGGTAGCTTGGGGTTGGGAAATCCACTTTGGAACTTAGACATCCCTCCTAAGATAATGTTCAAAATGTCATGTTCTTTTGTAGTAGATAGTGTTTCGTCAGCAAATGGTTCTTTGTATCTGGATTTGCTTGTCATAGGCTATCCCATTGCGAAGTTAACGTGTCTACATGAGGACTACTCTTAGCTCAACTTCAAAACTTGGTTGTTATTAGTGTTCGTAGCTGTGGTAGTACTGCTCATGATAGAGTTGTTTAAAATGTGCACACATATTCTGTAGTAAAGCATGAAAGGCCATTTATTGCTTGTGCATGTTTCCATTGAAGAGAATTTAAATATGAAAAGGAGAATTAAAACATGCAAAGATAAGAGAAGTATATGGTACAATTCAGACGAAATGAATTATCATTAGCCATCTTCACAGTAGAGATCTGTGTGCCATTTGCAGCAACTCACCGGACTGAAAATGCAAACATTCTCCAAACTAAGTAAAATAAAGTACTAGACAAATTTTCTGTTGTACTAGAGACCATGTAATTGTACACACAGGATACTAGTCCTTCTGACAACCTTGGAAACCATAAACGCCATTGGTTTGACCAATGAAACCGCACCAGGTAGCACCGTTTAAAATATAAAAGATACCAGGAATCTGCCAGTACCCACAGCACTTAATATTTCAGAAATATAAAGCGAAATATTTGGAACGTGGTGTCATTTGCACCATCTCTGTCCTTATAGGAAGCCTTTGGAAGAAGATCCAACTTTCTGCTGTAAAGAAATGATAGCCTGATGTAATCTTCATTTGTGTCAGTCGATTCAAGTAACCGTCTGTGTGCATTCTGACTGATATTCAAGATCAAGAAGATTGTATTCGAGGAATCATTTATTTTTCCTCATGGGGTGTGACGCATGTTATTTGAAGCATTTCTGGAGTAAACAAGAATGGAAAGAGTAAATGGAGGTGTGTTTGGAGAGAGGTTTAATTGTTGTATGTCTTAGTGCAGAGTAGATAAAGAATAATGTGATAAATTTAGAGGTAGGAAGAGGAGTGACGAAAAGTTATGCATAATATTTTCTAAGCAAAAGTTGAGATGGAAGCTTCATGTTTGAGAGGAAGGACAGAAAAAGTCAATGTAGATGTAAAAAGGCAAGTGTGATAACAGGGAAGGGAAATGAGCTTATGCATAACTAGCAGTTGCCTGCACCCATCCTTTGGACGTGTTATTGAATGCACATTCACTTCTAAATGACCTGGGCGTACATCTTTCCCCAGCCAATCCAGGCCCAATGCTACTGCATCACTGACTGGCTCAGTCAGGCACAGCCAGCCAATGGCAGGTGCATACATGTTGTGACCGTTTGCTCGGGAAAGATTTTCATGGCGAGGCCCCCTAAATAGCCCATGATAAAACTCAGCCTATAGTTAAACTCTGATATTGATGTTAAATGCGTTTGTCGTTTTTTATGTTAACTCATGATACCAAATTTGAATGCAGTAGGTCCAACTTTGACCCTTTGGGCCCTAATTCCCAAAGAGGGGTTGGAGGCTGCACCACCCGCTGCTATGAAGGTTGGGTATGTAGGCTATGACCCCCTTCTCCCTTATTTGGTAAGTCAAAAGGGTGTAGGCCTCCTGCCCCTTAATATTGCGGGAAACCCTTGGTTCCCCATTCCTAGGGGAGGTTGCCCCCCCTTACTTGTGAGGGTGCCTTATAGCCCCATATTGTGGGAAGCCTGTTTGTACCTATAGAAACACTTCTTCATAGATGTCAAAAATGAGGGGGTATGAAAAAGAGGGGTTATGACCCCCTTAGAAACAGCTCTCAAATTTCGGATTTTTACTAAAACCTTCCTGGAGGGGAGGGGTGTCTACGGTAAAAATGTTGTAGCCCAAGCTTCAACTCCAAAAGTTGTAAAATATGATGGGGTATGAAAAAGAGGGGTTATGGCCCTCTTAGAAACAGCCCTCGACTTTCGGATTTAGACTAAAACCTTCCTTTAGTTGTGGGGGGGGGGGGAGGTGTTGTTAAGGTTGGAGAAAGGAGTCTGGTAAAAATTTGGTAGCCCTAGCTTTCGTAGTTTTGGTGTGCATAACGAACAGACAGACAAACAGACATACAGAAATTGCCAGAATGGGATTTTAAATTCCATACTGCTGTACAATTTGTCTTCATCTGAATATTTCATCTGCACAATACTTACCTTTTTAAAATTAGCTTGTTCTTCTTTAAGCATAGTTTCCATTGCATCCTCTAGCATATTCGGAATAAGGATACTGAACTATTTAATATTTTCATTTTAATCAATGCCAGTTCAATGCTGCTATAATTACCACATTCAGTTAGGCCATGTTTTTTGCGCCTCATTGCATGTTCCGCTAAAAGGTTAAGTATCATAAGAAGTGTCATTTCTGTTTAAGCTGAAATCATCTCTTTAATGATTCCATAATTACCTGGAGTTTTCCATCCATTAAGTTTCTTCACTATATATTTCATTTAAAAAGTCGTGAATCCATTCATAAGCACACTCAGGTCTAAATCAGCTTCTGATAACATAGTTAAATCATCCTTTCAAATCTTTTAAAAATATGTATATATATTCCAACATTACCATAAAACTAAGCTTCCATATAAGAAACTAACCAAATAATTACATGGCTATAGTTTCTAACTCACTCAGCAGCCTTTATTAAAAAAAAAAAAAAGAAATTGCAGTAGCACTTTGGTAGTTTAGTGTAGGAGACAAGCCCCACCCCTAATGGGAGTACTGGAAACAACTTAGCAGGAAACCTCATTCTGTTTCTGCCGGTTCTCGAGTAAACATCAGGTATTTGTGGCAGCTTTTGTTCATTGGTTTTCAGTTGTATAGCTGGATTCAGTGAAGTATTATCGCTTAATTCTGTTCTGCGTAGCCTTCAGTCTTTGTTATCTTATTAGTGTTTAGGATCAGGATTTGTCTGATTATGGTATCTATAGCCTGCGCTATTGTAGCAAAGGTTGTAAGACCAGATTGACTAAACCTTGCTACAATTCACATACAGCTTGCAGTAAGTGTAGGGGACAGGAGTATAGTACAGAGAAAACCTGTGCTGAATGCCTTGATTTTGGGATCAGAAAAATTGGAAAGTTCTTAGATCTCACCTAGTTAAGTCAGAAAGGGATAGGAAGAGGAAACGGCTTCTAGAGCCAAGAGACAGTCACGTAGACTAGAAACAACTCCTAACCTGGGTTAGAAGTTAGCCTGCTTTTCATTCTACTCCTCTTCCCGACTTTCCTCCTAATCTTTGTCCTCCTACTTTTCATCCACCTACTCCCTTCTTCTGAACCTTTTGCTATTGCCAGTCTCAAATCTAGGTTTGATAAGAAGATAGGTCTGATAGTAAGTCCAGTGGCTGCATTGGGTGAATCACTGGGAATGGTTATAAAGTGTTCACCAAAACAGGGTAGTGCAAGTGGAAGAGGTGGCTATCCAGGTAGCAAAAGACAGCCATTGGAAACAAGTTTCATTAGTAGTGCGCCAAGTTATTATACTGATACTTCGAAATTATCGTTTCTCTACAAAAAGTATCATATAATATATTTTATTCATGTGAAAAATTATTTTATATTTTACCACTACACTATGATCTACAGTAATATGATGGTGGTACATAATAATTGGTGGAACCTCTATCAACAAAACTTTTAATTTTGATGAAAAAGCTTTTTAATCAAGTCTTAGTAAAGCTCAAATCCCAAATTATTGTGCAAAACATGTGATAGTTGGTGAAGGTGTTGTACATCATACTAGAGGCAGATTAATCATACATGTATGATTGTCATATGAATGGTGGCCCTGCTGTGACGTCACTCCCAACGATTCTGACATGGCGAAGGTCAAAGAAACAATTCCCTGGATTCATCTAGGCCACTTAAAACCCTTCAGATGATGAGGGTCAGCATTCAGATACATTCCAGTTAAGCATCATAAGAAAGCCAGTACTAGCCCATAGCCATATAACTACGCTGTAGCTATATGGCTACACAGCACCACCTCTCAAGCCTCCGGCACCACCCCCCAAGCACCTGGCAACAGCTCCTAAGTACCCGCCGCCAGCTCCCAAGTGCCTGCCACCAACTCCTGAGCACCCAGAACAGTGTTGCCAGAACTCATTTGCCATTTGATGCTAAACTCTGTATAAATTATGCTAAACCTATCAAAGTGCACCCCCTTCTGAGTGCCCAGCGCCCACTCCCAGAGCAAGATGAAGTCATTTGCTCCTATTAAGCAACAATCATTTGAAATAATGAGCTTGTTGAAGAGAGCTCCTTCTGCTTCCAAGACTTCTTTCTAGGCAGCTTTTTTTTTGGTGAACTTCCCTCCTTTTTTACCCCAGCTGCCCCCGGTCTTGCCTGCCTGGAATTTTTGATGAGGAGTCATCCAGACAACAGGACTAGACTCCTAAAGATGGTTCTTTCTTTGTCCTCTAGAAGTTTCTCAAGGAGATGGGAGATTGGCTTTCAGCTGAAAAGGAGCAAGAGAAAGCTTTCACCTTTCCTCCCTCTCACTTAGTTCAAAGAAGATTGTCACAGGAGAAGCTCCTTCTTAGGGAGTTACTGCCTCCTAGTAAAGGGACTTCTCTGTTCTCATCAACTCTTCTTGACACCCTGCATTCTTGTTGGCAAATATAATGTTTTCATTGGCAGAGCTAGACCGCCCTGTCAAAAATAACTTCAAGGTTTTTTGAAGTTTTCAGCTTCTATGACTAGACAGAGGAGCATGAACTAAGAATATTGTCCACATCCAAGCAATATCAGGAGGCATTGCCTTGGACTGACTAGAAGTTTTGTCCTGTGCAGACAAGGCTATTAGGGATGGCTCTCTAGAAGGAAGTCCCTTCAACCTCTGAACTTGGACCTAGAATTTTATTTTGACACATCGGACTTAGGCTGGGGAGCTCTACTGAGGAAAGAGGAAGTATCCAATGCGTAGAGCCCAGAGCAAAAAAGTCTGAATATAAATGTCAGAGAACTGAAAGCAGTTCATCCTGACCATGTTCATCTTGACCATGTTCCGCAACACTGGTAGTCTACGTGGTCAATACCATGGCACTGACATATATCTGGAAAGAAGGTGGCACTTATTCCCTTCTTTCTGCCAGGCAGCAAGAGATCTACCCCCGTGGGTGGATCAAGATCAAATGACCTTGTTCACCCGTTTTATCTAGGGGAAATGGAATGTTTTAGCAGACAAACTAAGCCATCGGAAGCAGGTCCTTCCCACCAAATGGACCTCTGGTCTGTCTAGATCCTTGGAAACTGTGAGACAAACCAAATTTAAACCTTTTTACCATCTCCAAGAACCATTGTCTGCCTCTCTTTTGCTCTCCAGCCACAGATCCTTTGGCATGGGCAGCAGATGCCATGCTGCAGGACTGGTGCAATCTGGCTCTATAAGCTTACCACAACACAATTTTGCCCCTTGAAGGAATGGCTCTTGGACCCTCTTCAGTTATTGATGAATTTCCCAAGACTCCTTCCACAAAACCCATCTTTACTCAAATAACCCCACTTCAGAAGACACCACCAAAGGTGGTCCACTCTTGCCCTGACTAGCTTCAGAAAGTCAGGAAGCTTGTCAGAGCAAAAGGGTTCTCTAGAAGTGTTGCAGAGGCTATTGCAAGATGCAGCATCTACCAGGCTAAGTGGGTGCTTCTCTGAAACTGGTGTCTCAGACATGTTTCTCTTCATTTGAGACATCTGTGACCAAATCATGGATTTCCTCTTTTATCAGATGAGATCTATTAATCTCTTGTCCTCCTCCATTAAGGGATGTCGAGCTATGCTTAATGTAGGGTTTAAGCTCAGGGACCTATATCTTTCGTCAAACGGGAGTCTTAACCCTTTAACCGTTTAATACGTATATATATGTAGCACGCCAACGCTACCTGAGCCGTTAAGTACGTATATATACGGAGAGCAGATGTTTTGACGTGATGTTTAGTACGTATATATACGATTGATTTTTCCTGCCTTTCTTTCAAGGTAAATCCTCTATAATGTATTCTCTCTAGGTCCGAGGAAGTGTTGTTGCCCTTTCCAAACAAAAACACTTCCTCCCGAACCCCTTTTTATCATAATTTTCTTGATTTTGTATATCTAAAGTGGGAATTCGCCAATCACTTGGCTGAGTCGCTATGTAGCGAGAGAACACGCTGCTGGCTGGTCGTTCATTTACACGGAATTTTGGTCTTTCAACGCAGGGGGTAAAAGGGCTATAATCCTTTCTAAGACAACTTAGCATCGGCCGTGAGTTGTTTCCGTCTGTTTTTCTTTTCCAGCTCTAGCGCAAATGAAATGCGATAAGTACGTACTTGTAGTTTATTGACATTTTTCCCACTGAAATATAAAAAAAATGTACTGGAACGTTACAGAACAAAAGGTTAGATGTAGAACGCACAAACTTTCATTCATGAAACAATACTCTAAATGAAAGATATGTGCAAAATTCTTACACAACAAACATTGTTGAAAATTCATCCGACAGTGTGAATGATGAAAACGAAAACAGGGCTAGCAAGGAGAAG
>NC_061107.1:54369571-54397071 GCF_015104395.2 Macrobrachium nipponense | reverse complement strand
AATGATATCTAATTTTCATTATCATCCGTAATAATGAGTTATAAAAAAATTAAAATCCATTCACAATGCAAGGTATATATATATAGTATATATATATATATATATATATATATATATATATATATATCTATATATCTATATAGAATATAGATATATATCTATATATATATATATATATATATATATATATATATATACATATATATATATATATATATCTTACATATTATATAATTATATTATAATATATATATATATATATAATATAAAATATATAGCTATATATATCTATACTCCCTATATAGATATATATATCTATATCTTATGTATATATATATATATATATATATATATATATATATCTATATCTAGATCTATATAGATATATATATAATATATATATATATATATATATATATATCTATTATATAGTCTATTATAATCTATATATATAATCTATATATATCTATCTATACTATATCTAGTAATACATATATATATATATATATATTTATAGATATCTATATATATTATATATATATTGTATATATAATATCTATAATCTAATAATAGATATGAATACTATTATATATACAAAAAAATATATATATATATATTATATATTAGATATAGATTGTATATATATCTATATATATATATATATATATATATATATATATCTATATATATCTAATATTATATATATATAGTATATATATATCTATATAATATATATATATATATCTAATATATATTATAATATATCTAATTGTATAGATATATATATATATGATATATATATAATATATATTCTATATATAATATATATATATATAGATATATGATATATCTATATATATACATATATATGTATAGATATATAGGATATATATCTATATATATATATATATATATATGTATATATATATATCTTACTATTATATTATATCTATTATATATAGATATACTAGATATATCTATTATATATATATATATATATATATAGATCTAGATATAGATTATATATATATATATATATATATATCTATATATATATATATATATATATATATATATATATATATCATATATATTATATATGTATTATATTATTAATATCTCATATATAATTATAATATATATCTATATCTTATACTCTATATATACCTTGCATTGTGAATGGATTTAATTTTTTATAACTAAATGGCCATTCACATTCAATGCAAATATAGTAACCTTTTTATTGAATTCATGTCATTAAATTTATAAATCTTGTATTTTCTGAACAGATGGGAGTGTGCAATCCCCAGCAAGATCCCACATGTCCCACTACAGCAACTACTATTAATACTACAGCAGAGTTCAACACTACGACTACGGAATCCAAGTTAAGTTCAAATGCCACAGAAGGAGTATGCAACCCAATAAAAGATCCTACATGTCCCACTGCTTCAACTACTATCAGTACCACATCAGAGTTCAACTCTTCTCTCACAGAATCAATGTGTCCCACTACAGCAACTACTATTAATACTACAGCAGAGTTCAACACTACGACTACGGAATCCAAGTTAAGTTCAAATGCCACAGAAGGAGTGTGCAATCCAATAAAAGATCCCACATGTCCCACTACAGCAACTACTATTAATACTACAGCAGAGTTCAACACTACGACTACGGAATCCAAGTTAAGTTCAAATGCCACAGAAGGAGTATGCAATCCAATAAAAGATCCCACATGTCCCACTACAGCAACTACTATTAATACTACAGCAGAGTTCAACACTACGACTACGGAATCCAAGTTAAGTTCAAATGCCACAGAAGGAGTGTGCAATCCAATAAAAGATCCCACATGTCCCACTACAGCAACTACTATTAATACTACAGCAGAGTTCAACACTACGACTACGGAATCCAAGTTAAGTTCAAATGCCACAGAAGGAGTGTGCAATCCAATAAAAGATCCCACATGTCCCACTACAGCAACTACTATTAATACTACAGCAGAGTTCAACACTACGACTACGGAATCCAAGTACGTTCAAATGCACAGAAGGAGAATTGCAATCCAATGTTCCAACCCGCCCAACAGAACGGGCGTTAATGGCATCCAATTAAAAGATCCCACATTTCACTCGCAACTACTATTTATACTACAGCAGAGATCAACACTACGAACTAACACGAACCAAGTTAAGTTTTCAAAATGCCACAGAAAGGAGTTGCAATCCATAAAAAGATCCCACAATGTCCAACTACTTCAACTACTATCAGTACCAACAATCAAGGTTCAACTCCTCTCTTACAAAGGATCACAGTAAGATATTAATACCACACAGGGAATGTGCAATCCAAGCAAGATCCACGTGTCCTACTACAGCAAGCTAACGACAATGCCAACAGCAGAAGTTCAACCCTCAACAACAGAATCGACATTAGATGTCAAATACCACTGAGGGAGTATGTGATCCAAAGAAAGATCCCACATGTCCTACTACAGCAACTACTATTAATACTACAGCAGAGTTCAACACTACGACTACGGAATCCAAGTTAAGTTCAAATGCCACGAAGGAGTTGCATCCAATAAAAGATCCCACATGTCCCACTACAGCAACTACTATTAATAACTACAGCAAGAGTTCAAACACTACGACTCGGAATCAATTTAAGTTCAATGCCCAGAAGGAGTGTTGCAATCCAATAAAAGATCCCAAACATGTCCACTACAGCACTACTATTAATACTAACAGCAGAGTTCAAACACTACACTAACGAATCCAAGTAAATTTCAATGCTCACGAAGGAGTATGGCAAATCCAATAAAAAGATCTCCCACATTTCCCAACTACTTCACTACTATCAGTACCAACATCAAGAGTTTTCAAGCTCCTCTCTTACAGATTCAAATCAGTAGATATAAATTACCACACAGGAATTTGCCAATCCAGGCAAGTCCACGTTGTCCTAACACTACAGCACCTACCTCATGGCCAACAGCAGAGTTTTCCAAACACACCTTTTCAACAACAGGGCATCGAAACATTAGATTCCAATACCACTGAAGGAGGGGTAAATGTGAAATCAAAAAGAAAGATCCCCATGTCCCTACTACAGGCAACTACCTAATTAATACTCACTTCCGAGTTTCCAACAATACGAATACGGAATCCAAGTTAAGTTCCAAATGCCAACAGAAGTTCGTATGCAATCCAATAAAAGATTTCCCCAATGTCCCCTACAGCAACCTTACTATTAATACTACAGCAGAGTTCAACACTACGACTAGCGGAATCCAATTAAGGTTCAAATTGCCACCCAGAAGGAGTGGCAATCCAATAAAAGGGAATCCCACATGTCCCACTACAGCAACTACCCTATTAATACTACAGCAGAGTTCCAACCAACTACGACTAATACGGAATCCCCAAGTTAAGTTTCAAATGCCACAGAAGGTAGGCAATCCATAAAGATCCCCACATGTCCCAACTACAGCCAACTACGATTAATTACTAGAGTGAGTTCAACCCTACCGACTACGGAATCCAAGTTAGTTTCCAGAACATGCCACAGAAGAGACTGCAATTCAAAATAAAAGATTCCCCATGTCCCAACTACCAGCAACTACTATTAATACTACAGCAGGAGTTCAACACACGACTAACGGAATCCAAGGTTTAAGTTCAAATGCAACAGAAAGGGATATGCCCAATCCAAAGTCCAATAAAAAGATCCCAACAATGGTCCCACTACAGCACTACCTATATAATACTAACAGAAGATTCAACACTAACGACTACGGATCCAATTTCATTTCAAATGCCACAGAAGGAGTGGGTTTGCAATCCAATAAAAGATCCCGCCCTGTCCAACTAACTTCAACTCTATAAGTAACAACATCAGAGTTCACACTTCTTTCCTCCAGAATCAACAGTAGATATAAATACCAAACACCGGGATGTGCAATCCCAAGGGGCAAGATCCCATGGTGTCCTACTACAACAACTACCATCAACGCCACCAGGCAGAGTTCCAAACACCTCACACAAATCGAAACATTAAGGATTCCAATACCAAGATGAAGTTATGGGATCCTAAAGAAAGAATCCCACATGTCCTAACCAACACGCAAACTACCATCAATGCCAACAGCTGATTCAACCCTCAACAACAGAATCGACATTGGATATCAACCACCCACTGAGGGAGTGTTGTGATCCAAGAAGATCCTAACATGTCCTACTACAGCAACCTACCATTTCAATGCCAAAAACAGCAAGAGTTCAACAAACCTTCGCCAACCAAGAATCGACATTAGAAGGTCACTTAAACCACTGAGGGAGTATTTGGATCCAAAGAAAAAGGATCCCCACCTGATTTCCTACTAACCAGCAAGCTACCATCCAATGCCACAGCTGAGTTTCAAACCACCTCAGCAACATAATCGACATTAGAAGTCAATACCACTGAGGGAGTATGTGAATTCCAAAAAATAAATAGATCCCACATGTCCCTAAGCTACAGTCCAACTTACCATCAATGCCACCAGCAGATGTTCAACACCTTCATCAACAGAATAATCGACAATTTAGATTTGTCCAATAACCACTGAGGGGAAGTATGGTGATCCCAAAGAGATCCCATCCCCATGTCCTACGCAGAGTTCAACACCTCAGCAACAGAATCGACATTAGATGTCAATACCACTGAGGGAGTATGTGATCCAAAGAGAGATCCCACATGTCCTACTTCAGCTACTACTATTAATACTACAACAGAGTTCAACACCTCAGCATCAGCATCAACTACAGAATCAACAGTGCATGTCAGTACAACAGAGGGAGTTTGTGATCCGAAAAAAGACGCCACTTGTTCTACTACAGTGTCTACTTTAAGTCAAACAACAAAATTCAACACTACAACTACGGAATCCAAGTTAAGTTCAAATGCCACAAAAGGAGTATGCAATCCATTAAAAGATCCCACATGTCCCACTACTTCAACTACTATCAGTACCACATCAGAGTTCAACTCCTCTCTTACAGAATCAACAGTAGAAATAAATACCACACAGGGAATGTGCAATCCCAAGCAAGATCCCATGTGTCCTACTACAGCAACTACCGTTAATGCCACAGCAGAGTTCAACACCTTAACAACAGAATTGACATTAGATGTCAATAATACCACTGAGGGAGTATGTGATCCAAAGAAAGATCCCACATGTCCTACTACAGCAACTACTATTAATACTACAGAAGAGTTCAACACCACGACTACAGAATCCAAGTTAAGTTCAAATGCCACAGAAGGAGTGTGCAATCCAATAAAAGATCCCACATGTCCCACTACTTCAACTGCTATCAGTACCACATCAGAGTTCAACTCCTCTCCTACAAAATCAACAGTAGATATAAATACCACACAGGGAATGTGCAATCCCAAGCAAGATCCCTTGTGTCCTACTACAGTAACTACCGTCAATGCCACAGCAGAGTTCAACACCTCAACAACAGAATCGACATTAGATGTCAATACCACTGAGGGAGTATGTGATCCAAAGAAAGATCCTACATGTCCTACTACAGCAACTACTATTAACACTACAGCAGAGTTCAACACTACGACTATAGAATCGAAGTTAAGTTCAAATGCCACAGAAGGAGTATGCAATCAAATAAAAGATCCCACATGTCCCACTACTTCAACTGCTATCAGTACCACATCAGACTTCAACTCTTCTCTCACAGAATCAACAGTAGATATAAATACCACACAGGGAATGTGCAATCCGAAGCAAGATCCCATGTGTCCTACTACAGCAACTACCATCAATGCCACAGCAGAGTTCAACACCTCAGCATCAGCATCATCTACAGAATCAACAGTGCATGTCAGTACGACAGAGGGTGTTTGTGATCCGAAAAAAGAAGCCACTTGTTCTACTACAGTGTCTACTTTAAGTCAAACAACAAAATTCAACACTACGATTACGGAATCCAAGTTAAGTTCAAATGCCACAGAAGGAGTATGCAATCCATTAAAAGATCCCACATGTCCCACTACTTCAACTACTATCAGTACCACATCAGAGTTCAACTCTTCTCTTACAAAATCAACAGTAGAAATAAATACCACACAGGGAATGTGCAATCCTAAGCAAGATCCCAGTGTCCTACTACGCACTACCGTCAATGCCCACAGCAGAGTCAAACACTCATCTAACAGATCGACATTAGATTGTCAATAGCTACAACAACTACTATAATTACAACAGCAGAGTTCAAACTACGACTATAAATCGAAGTTAAGTTCAAATCCACAGAAGAAGTATGCGAATCCAACAAAAGATTCCCACATGTCCTCACCCACTACTTCAACTACTTACATGATTAGCCACATCAGAGTTTCAACTCTTTCTCATACAAAATCAAACGAGTAGAAATAAATACTACCGACACAGGGAAGTTGCAATCCTAAGCAAGATCCCATGTGTCCCGTAGCTACAGCAACTACGTCAATGCCAACAGCAGACGTTTCAAACACCTCAGCAACAGAATCGACATTAGATGTCAATACTACAACAACTACTATTAATACTACAGCAGAGTTCAACACTACGACTATAGAATCGAAGTTAAGTTCAAATGCCACAGAAGAAGTATGCAATCCAACAAAAGATCCCACATGTCCCACTACTTCAACTACTATCAGTACCACATCAGAGTTGAACTCTTCTCTCACAGAATCAACAGTATATATAAATACCATACAGGGAGTGTGCAATCCCAAGCAAGATCCCACATGTCCTACTACAGCAACTACCATCAATGCCACAGCAGAGTTCAACACCTCAGCAACAGAATCTACATTAGATGTCAATACCACTGAGGGAGTATGTGATCCAAAGAAAGATCCCACATGTCCTACTACAGCAACCACTATTAATACTACAACAGAGTTCAACACCTCAGCATCAGCATCATCTACAGAATCAACATTGCATGTCAGTACGACAGTGGGACTTTGTGATCCGAAGAAAGACTTCACTTGTTCTACTACAATGTCTACTTTAAATCAAACCACAAAGTTCAACACTACAACTACGGAATCCAAGTCAAGTTCAAATGCCACAGAAGGATTATGCAATCCAATAAAAGATCCCACATGTCTCACTACTTCAACTACTATCAGTACCACATCAGAGTTCAACTCCTCTCTTACAGGATCAACAGTATATAAATAAATCCACATGGATTGTGCAATCCCAAGCAAAGATCCCATGTTGTCCTACTTACAGCACTACCCATCAATGCCACAGCACAGTTAACAACACCTGAGCATTCAGGCATCCAATCCTACAGAATGCCAACAGTGCATGTCAGTACGAGAGCGGGTGTTGGTGATCCGAAAAAAAGAAGCCACTTGTTCTACTACAGTGTCTACTTTAACCGTCAATACAAACCAAAATTCAACACTTACGACTTACGGAATCCAAGTTAAGTTCAAATGCCACAGAAGGAGTATGCAATCCATTAAAAGATCCCACATGTCCCACTACTTCAACTACTATCAGTACCACATCAGAGTTCAACTCCTCTCTTACAAAATCAACAGTAGAAATAAATACCACACAGGGAATGTGCAATCCTAAGCAAGATCCCATGTGTCCTACTACAGCAACTACCATCAACGCCACAGTAGAGTTCAACACCTCAACAACAGAATCGACATTAGATGTCAATACCACTGAGGGAGTATGTGATCCAAAGAAAGATCCCACATGTCCTACTACAGCAACTACTATTAATACTACAACAGAGTTCAACACCTTAGCATCAGCATCATCTACAGAATCAACATTGCATGTCAGTACAACAGAGGGCGTTTGTGATCCGAAGAAAGACGCCACTTGTTCTACTACAATGTCTACTTTAAGTCAAACAACAAAATTCAACACTACGACTACGGAATCCAAGTTAAGTTCAAATGCCACAGAAGGATTATGCAATCCAATAAAAGATCCCACATGTCCTACTACAGCAACTACTATTAACACTACAGCAGAGTTCAACACTACGACTATAGAATCGAAGTTAAGTTCAAATGCCACAGAAGGAGTATGCAATCCAATAAAAGATCCCACATGTCCCACTACTTCAACCACTATCAGTACCACATCAGACTTCAACTCTTCTCTCACAGAATCAACAGTAGATATAAATACCACACAGGGAATGTGCAATCCCAAGCAAGATCCCATGTGTCCTACTACAGCAACTACCATCAATGCCACAGCAGAGTTCAACACCTCAGCAACAGAATCGACATTAGATGTCAATACCACTGAGGGAGTATGTGATCCAAAGAAAGATCCTACATGTCCTACTCCAGGAACTACTATTAGTACTACAGCAGAGTTCAACACTATGACTACGGAATCCAAGTTAAGTTCAAATGCCACAGAAGGAGTATGCAATCCAATAAAAGATCCCACATGTCCCACTACTTCAACTACTATCAGTACCACATCAGAGTTCAACTCCTCTCTTACAAAATCAACAGTAGATATAAATACCACACAGGTAGTGTGCAATCCCAAGCAAGATCCCATGTGTCCTACTACAGCAACTACCATCAATACCACAGCAGAGTTCAACACCTCAGCAACAGAATCGACATTAGATGTCAATACCACTGAGGGAGTATGTGATCCAAAGAAAGATCCCACATGTCCCACTACAGCAACTTCTATTAATACTACAATAGAGTTCAACACCTCAGCATCAGCATTATCTACAGAATCAACAGTGCCAGTTAGTACGACAGAGGGAGTTTGTGATCCTAAGAAAGACGTCACTTGTTCTACTACAATGTCTACACTAAGTCAAACAACAAAGTTTAACACTACGACTACGGAATCCAAGTTAAGTTCAAATGTATCAAAAGGAGTATGCAATCCAATAAAAGATCCAACATGTCCCACTACTTCAACTACTATCAATACTAAAGCAGAGTTCAATACCTCATTTACAGAATCGACCGTAAATGTCAATGCCACAAATGAGGTCTGTAATCCACTGAAAGATGCCACTTGTTTTACTACATCATCTACTTTCCTTAAAACAACAGAGTTCACTACTACGGCTGCAGAATCTAAGATAGGTCCAAATGCCACAGAGGGAGTATGCGATCCAATGAAAGATCCAACGTGTCATGCTACATCAACGGCTACCAATACCACAGCAGAGTTCAACTCCTCTGTTACAGAATCCACATTACATATCAATGTCACAGATGAGGTGTGTGATCCCAGAAATGATCCCATGTGCCCAGCTACATTGACTACTATCAATACCACAGCAGAGTTCAACACCTCATTTACAGAATCGACAGTAAATGTCAATGCCACAGATGGAGTTTGTAATCCGAAGAAATATGCCACTTGTTCTACTACATCATCTACTTTCATTAAAACAGCAGAGTTCAACACTTCAACTGCAGAATCTAAGATAGGTTCAAATGCCACACAGGGAGTATGCGATCCAAGGAATGATCCAATGTGTCCCGCTACATTAACTACTATCAATACCACAGCAGAGTTCAACACATCTGTTACAGAATCATCATTACATATCAATGCCACAGATGAAGTGTGTGATCCCAGGAGAGATCCCATGTGTCTGGGTACAGTGACTACTATCAATACTGCAGCAGAGTTCAACACTTCAGCAACAGAATTGACATTAGATGTCAATGTCACAAAAGGAGTATGTGATCCGAATAAAGATCCCACATGTCCTGCTACAGTAACTACCATCAATACTACAGCAGAGTTCAACTCCTCAGCAACAGTATTGACATTAGATATCAATGCCACAAAGGGAGTTTGTGATTCGAATAAAGATCCCACATGTTCTGCTACAGTAACTACTATCAATACTACAGCAGAGTTCAACACCTCAGCATCAGCATCAATTACAGAATCAACTGTAAATGTCAGTACAACAGGGGGAGTTTGTGATCCGAAGAAAGATGCCACCTGTTCCACTACAGTGTCTACTTTAAGTAAAACAGCAGAGTTCAACACTACGACTGCAGAATCCAAGTTAAGTTCAAATGCCACAGGGGGAGTATGCGATCCAATGAAAGATCCCACATGTCCCACTACTTTAACTACTATCAATACCACATCAGAGTTCAACCCCTCATTTACAGAAGTAACAGTTCGTGTCAATGCCACAAATAGAGTTTGTGATCCAGAAAAAGATGCCACTTGTTCTACTACATCATCTACTTTCCTTAAAACAACAGAGTTCGCAGAATCTATGATAGATTCAAATGCCACAGGGGGAGTATGCGATCCAATGAAAGATCCCGCATGCCCCGCTACTTTATCTACTATCAATACCACATCAGAGTTCAACACCTCAGCAACAGAATTGACATTTGATGTCAATGCCACAAAGGAAGTTTGTGATCCGAAAAAAGATCCCACATGTCCTGCTACAGCAACTGCTATCAATACTACAGCAGAGTTCAACACCACAGTAGCAGCATCATCTACAGAATCAACACTACAAGTCAGTACAACTAATGGAGTTTGTAATCCGAAGAAAGATGCCAATTGTTCTACTACAATGTCTAGTTCAAGTACAAAAGCCGAGTTCAACACTACGACTGCAGAATCCAAGTTAAGTTCAAATGCCACAGAGGGAATGTGCAATCCAATGAAAGATCCCACATGTCCCACTACTTCAGCTACTATCAATACCACAGCAGAGTTCAACACCTCATTTACAGAATCAACAGTATATACTAATGCCGAATCTAAGTTATTTTCAAATGCCACAGCGGGAGTATGCGATCCAATGAAAGATCTGATGTGTCCTGCTATGTCACCTACTATCAATACCACACCAGAGTTCAACACCTCTATTACAGAATCCACATTACATTTCAATGACACAGATGGAGTGTGCGATCACAGGAAAGATCCCATGTGTCTGGGTACAGTGACTACTATCAATACCACAACAGAGTTCAACGCCTCAGTTACAGAATCAACAGTGCATGGCATTGCCACAGAGGAGGTTTATGATCCTAAGAAAAATGCCACTTGTTCTACACCACCGTCTACTTCCAGCAAAACAGTTGATTTCAACACTACAGCTGCAGATTCCAAGTTAAGTTCAAATGCCACAAAGGAAATATGCGATCCAATAAAAGATCCCACATGTCCTGCTACATCAATTACTAACAATATCACAGCAGAGTTTAACACCTCTTTTACAGAATCAACAGTGCCACAGAGGGAGTTTGCAATCCAAAGAAAGATGCCACTTGTTCTACTACCCCTTATATTTTAAGTAAAACATTGGAGTTCAACACTACGGCTGCAGAATCCAAGTTAGGTTCAAATACCCCAGAGGGTATATGCGATCCAATGAAAGATCCGTGTCCCACTATGTCACCTACTATCAATATTGCAGCAGAGTTCAACACCTCTGTTACAGAATCCACAATAGATGTTAATACAACAGAGGAACTGTGTGATCCGAAGAAATATCCCAAGTGTACTGCTACATCAGCTGCTATCAGTACTACAGCAACATTCAACACAACTACAGACTCAACAGTAGAGGCTTCTGCCACAGAAGAGTTCAACTCCTCAGCTACAGAATGGATAGTAGATACCAATGCCACAAGGGGAGTTTGTGATCCCAAGAAAGATCTCACTTCTTCTACCACATCAACTACTATCAATATTGCAGCCAAATTCAACATACCTCTTACATATTCTACGGTAGATGTTAATGCTACAGATGTAGTGTGCTATCCAAAGAAAGATCTCACTCATCCTTCACATCAGTTATTATTAATACCACAGCAGACTTCAACACCACAGTTACAAAATCAACAGTAGATGTCAATGCCACAGAGGGAGTGTGCGATCCTTATAAAGATCCCACATGTCCTACTTCATCAACCACTACAGTAGCATAACAGAGTTCAACACTTTTATTACAGAATCCACAGTAGATGTTAATGACAGAGGGAGTGTGGAGTCCCAAGTAAGATGCCATCACCTCTTATTAAAACTGTAGCAGAGTTCAACACCTCAGCTACAGAAATGACAGTATATGCAAATTCCAGGGGAGAGTGTATGATCCCAAGAAAGATCCCACTTGTCCAGCTACTTCAGTTACTATCAATATCACAGTAGAGTATAATACCTTAGCTACGGAATGGTCAGTAAAGATCAATGCCACAATGGGAGTGTGCAATCCCCAAAAAGATCTAATGTGTCCTGCTACACCAACTATTTTCAATACCACATTGGACTTTAACACCTCAGTTACAGAATAGACAGTAGATTACAATGCCATAGAGGGAGTGTGTAATCCCAAGAAAGAACCCACATGTCCTACTACAACATTTACTATCGGTAAAACAGCAGCGTTTAATAATTCGGCTACAAAATCCACATTAGGTTTAAATTCCGCAGAGGGAGTATGCAATCAAATGAAAGATCCCATGTGTCCTGCCACAGGAACTACTATCAATACCACAGCAGAGTTATACATCTCAGTTACAGTAACTGTCAATGCCAAAGCAGGAGTGTGCAATCCCCAAAAAGAACCTCTGTGTCCTGCTAAAGCATTTACTATCAATACCACAGACAAGTTCTCAATCACAGTTTTAGTATGTGACCTACAGATAGATTCCACTTGCCTTGCTGATATGAATGCAACAGCAGAGTTCTTTAAATACCACACCAGAGTTCCTTACCTTAGTTAAAGAATTCACAGTAGATATGTCAATGCTACAGATAATGAGTGTGATCCTATTAAAGATCCCACTTGTCCCGCTAATATGAATATTACATCAATTTCTGCAAATACAGTGAGGAAGCGTGATCCTGTTTAGGATCCTATTTGACCTATAGATATAAGGATTTGGCCTATAATAATTAATACCACAATGTCAAAATCTTCACTAGAAGTCAGTACCACAAAGGGTTTGTGTGATTACCGGATATATCTCTCTTGTCTTATTATACCAACTACTATCAACACCAGCTGGAAAGATGTACCAACATCTGTTTTCGTCATCCACCAAAATGGGAAAAAGAAGTATAGATACAATATATATATATATATATATATATATATATATATATATATATATATATATCTATATATATATATATATATATATATATATATATATATCATACAGAATATTTATCCACAAAAGAATATTTATCATGCTTCTGCATGTTATTTTCCATCAAAACATCAATTTTATCTCAATTTCTTCCTGTTAAAAAGATATTTTTGGAGTGGCTCGTCGTCCTGTCTCGTCTGTTCGAGCAGCTTTGGCTGATTTCCTCATTTTCGTAATCGTGCTTTTCAGCACCAAACGAAACTAAAGCAATGCTTAGTTTCTTTTATATAAGAACTCACCGTGAATCGAACAAAGGCAACGATTGTCTACCCAGACTTTTTCTGGGAACTAAGAATATATCGAGGAATAAGTGTTGAGTAAAGAGAACGCGGTATCTTGAACTGCTGAAGTAGTTGATATTGTTCACTTATTCAGTTCCGAATGTACAGTTAAAATTGTTTAACTAAAGGGATTCATGTCGTCTTTGTTTTCAGGAAACAAAGAAAGTTTGTTTTCAGTTGGACCTACAGAGCTAAAACTAATGACTCGTGGCATAGTAAATGACGTTCATTCAAGATTTATTCGTACTACATAGTTCCGATGAACTAATGAGAATAATATGTGTTTATGGTTTCATTTGGATATTCATAATGATAAGGAATTTTGATTTCGTCCTGCTCAAATTTTTGCGTAAAGAACATAATGGAATGTTAGTGTATTGAAGGATGAACGAGCACTTAACTCTGCGGTAGGATCGTTTATCCTAACAAGTTGTTTCACGAGGTTCGATCTTACCACCATGAATGTTGTCAAGGATTTTCAGCAAAGTTCATTTGACGTAGTTATTTTGTTTTATCGAACAAACAAGCACGTTACTAATGCTATAAAATGACTCCCTCATTGTTATCTGGAATGTATGGATATTCGTATTTCTCGGTATAAAGACCAGCATTTATTTTGCTATTTATTTACTGACATGTTTATAAACATATGAGACCGTCTCATATGTTTATGAACATTGAGGCCTCACATTACTATTTTCGTTAGACTGTGTCGTCTCGTCTTTGCACAAATGTTCTAGTCCGAGTTATCTCGAAAGTTGTCTTCGGTCCAGTGCGGTTTTCAGTGGAGGTTTAGTGGAAAAGCAGCAGCGTTAGTGACGTTGGTTCGAAACAATAACCAACACCCGACGATGACTGTTGAAGTTATATAGTTGCTTATGGCGCAGGTAATTTATATAAAACACACACACACATACACACACACACACACACGAATGGTGTATACCTTAAATTGAAAACAGTCCTAACAATCGCAAAGTTCGGTAGTAGTTAAATTATACAGCTGATGGAACGCTTTCCGAACAAGAAAAACGTATTTTCTTTTTCTTTTTTTTCTTTTTTTTTTTTTTGTAGTTTGATCTGCTTTACAAGTGAAGTGAATTTCATCCAGAAAAGTCTTGCGTATTGGTTGATACGATATATATATATATATATATATATATATATATTATATATAATAGATATATATATATATATATATATATATTTTTTTTATTTTTTTTTTTAGTTTGATCTGCTTTACAAGTGAAGTGAATTTTCATCCAGAAAAGTCTTGCGGATTGTTGATACGATATATATATATATATATATTATATATATATATATATATATATTATATATATATATATAATATATATATATATATATATATTATATATATATATATATATATATAATATATATATATTCTATATATATATATACTATATATATATATATATATATATATATATATATATATATATATCTATATCTAATATCTATATCATATACTATATTATATATATATATAGATATAGATATATATACTATCATATATATATATATATATATATATATATATATATATATATATATATATATATATGAGATACCTACAGTGTTCTTTAATATCTCCAATTCGTTCCACCTCGGAACTAATATATTTTCATATATGTTAACTAAAGGGGAATTTTTTAGTTGATGATAAGTTCGTCCTCTCGTGGGTTCGAACCAGCACCTACCTTTATCGAAGGGAGAACTTACACCTGCTTGCTTACCAGGATTCGAACCTGTGCTTACAGAGCTCGCACATAGGAAAAGGCCTTGCACTCACTCATTGAGTCCAACCCCTTAAGGGGTTAGTGCCGCCATTGCACCTCGTGCTGTGTTCTCTCTGTGGGCATTACTTAAAGGTTCTTTGTAGCGTCCTTTCGGCCCCTAGCTGCAACCGCTTTCGTTCCTTTTACTGTACTTCCTTTCATATTCTCTTTCGTCCATCTTACTTTTCACCAACTCCTAACAATGGATTCATAGTGCAACTGAGAGGTTTTCCTCCTGTTACACCTTTCAGACCTTTTAGTGCCAATTTCTGTTTCAGCGCTGGATGACCTCATAGGTCCTAGTGCTTGGCCTTTGGCAATCATTCTCTATTCAGTTCAGTTCAATTCTTTGAGTCCACTAAAGACTGCATAGCGCTGTTTATGAATCATTATAATTCAGTCCTACAGAAGTAGCTGCAATACAACTGATTCAGAAGATGTAAATTATAATAAGCAATACACTAATGTGTGTAGCCCGTAGCGGGGGGTTGGGGGCAGTGCCTTCATCGTACCCCACGCGGTGCACTTTAGTCATCACTAAAGGTTCTTTGCATCGTCAATTCAGCCCCTACATGCAGGCCCTTTCATTCCTTCTACTGTACCTCCGTTCATATTCTCTTCTTCCGTCTTACTTTCCACCCTCTCGTAAAAATTGTTTCAAAGTGCAATTGGGAGGTTTTCCTCCCGTTACACCTTTCAAACCTTCTTTACTTTCAATTTCCTTTTCAGCGCTGAATGACCTCATAGGTCCCGGCGCTTGGCCTTTGGCCTCAATGCTATGCTCCGTCTTTGCTTCCTTGAAAATGTCTGGACGTTGATGAATGTCCGTCTTTTCAATAACGTTACTTCCCTTCGCTCTTTCCCTCACCAAACGATTTCAGGTGCGACGTCTTGATTTATCTTTCTATATTGTGAAGAGCCTCCTCACCCTTATTCTGATCTTCTATCCTTGCGCCTTTAAAAGGTTCTAGTTGATACAATAAGTTGTGTTTTTATTTGGTGCACTATTCTGTTCTCATTCTGTTCACACCTTGGCCAGGTGCTCTGACTAGTGCAGTCGTTGCTTTGGCGCGTGAGTTGCTTCCGAGATATAAAAAATTCGGTGTTGACATAAAGTGCAAAGTTAAAGTTAATAGCTGGACATCTTACATTTATATATGCAAATGCTGCATACTTAGTACTTTTGCGCGCAAGCCTTTCAAGAACAAAGGACACATTGAAGTAGAAATTCACCTGTTGCAGCCCCTTAATGACATCGTTCACATCTCAGTAAACAAGATGGTAGCCATTTTATGGGTTTAAGACACGTTTCCAGTAGTGTTTGATGACATGAAATAACCCTTCATCATATCAAACAAATACTTTCTCGAAAATCTCGATCCGAATCCACGTCTCTTCGAGTTTGGTAAATGGGAGGCGATTCCTTAATGCTTCGGCAAACAGGAGACAGATCATTTCTAATCTAATACACAAACATATCCCGGTCGAATTCGGGCTTAGAACGTAGTACACAAAATCAATCCATTTTTCTCACGATAATTTCGTACTAACAGTGTAACACGAAGTTGCACGTTTGATAGCCAGTTTTGTACTTGATATTTTTAGACTTACAAAATAATGTAATGCCACAAACTGCTCATGAGGTTCAAACTAACTCTACTTTGAAAATAAACTAAAATTTAAGAAAATATTATAATTGCATTTGAATATTCATAACGATGATGGTTAATGACTTCGTTCAGTTTTTTTGCAAAGAGCGTCCGCTCAATTGGGATACTTCAGCGAGAAATCTGTAGATTGACTGCGTCAGTTTTGTTATAAAATCGTCTGTACTAATAATGGTTTCATTCAGTTCAGACATTTGCCTGAAAGTCGACAAGATTTTCGAGAAAGTGTAAGACTGATATGATGAAGGGTTATTTAATTTCATCACACACTGGAAACGTGTTTTAAACCGATGAAATGGCTACCATCTTGTTTATTGAGATGTGAACAATGTCATCAAGGGGCTACAACAGGTGAATTTCTACTTAAATGTGTTTTTTGTTCTTTAAAGGCTTCCTCGCAAAAGTACCAAGTATGCAACATTTGCATATATGAATGTAAGATGTCCAGCGATTAACTTTACACTTTATGTCAACACCGAATCTATTATATATCGGAAGCAACTCAGCGCTTAAGCAACTACTGTACTAGTCAGTGTACCTGGCCAAGGTGTGGGTCCAGGCCCTCTGCTGAGAAAAACAAATAACAAGATATATTATATATATGTGTGTGTCATCAAGATTTCTTTTTAATAGGGGATGAACCCCCTATCACCTTCCTAACACATCTCCCCACAAGGTAGCACATCAGGTGCATGTCGACTCTCGCATAAATCTCTCTCTCTCTCTCTCTCTCTCTCTCTCTCTCTCTCTCTCTCTCTCTCTTACTTGGCATCAGGTTCATTCTTTCATATGCCACTTCCCGGCTATCTGTCATGCGCATTATCCATTCTTTTCTTACAAATGACCAATCACAAAACGTTATAACTCATCTTTGATTTCCAAATTCCAATGAACGTTTTCTGCTTCTTCCAAACATCTCTCTTCTCACCCTTTCAGTTCTTCTCACGCTATCAAAGACGACACAACCACCGAGACATCTCAGATCTTCAACCCTTTTCTCTTCATTCCCCCGCACCATATGAACACATTTCACTTGCGTAAGGTAGACTTGGTTCAGTGATTCCTTAGTATATTCTGTCTTTGGTTTTCATGGAGACAGATTCTCTTGCAGATCTTTGACACTCACCCTCCTTTCAATGCTTCAACTACTGTGCTGCTCACTTATTCTGTTACTACGATCATCTCTCACTTTGATTCCAAAACACCTGCATGAATCTACTGCTTCCATCCTCCCTCCATCCATATAAAAACTGATCTCTTCCTCTTCATGTTTTCGATTACTTTCATAACCATACTTTTGTTAAGTTATACTGTAAACTTTCTCCTCTTCCCAACATTTTCATACTTTTTCACTAGTTTCTGCAGTTTCTCTTTCTATTCCTAATCAGCAAATTATTATCTGCAAAAATAAACCTCCTTCCTTCCTTCCTTCCTTCCTTCCTTCCTTCCTTCCTTCCTTCCTTCCTTCCTTCCTTCCTTCCTTCCTTCCATGCATTTCAAAACATGCTTCCTTTCGATACAAGTTTTCCTTTTATCCCAGAATCTCTTTTCTGTACCACATGCCTTCATTATCCTTTACAGTGTCCCTATCAATTCTACTGTAAAATTGTTTCATAATCAAACTTGACTCTGAAAACCAGGCACTATAAAACTCCTTGGCCCAGTAGTTCTTCCAGTCACTCGCCTGTTACTCTCGCCAGTCCCTCTGGAACCTTCTTTCATCTAAACACAACTTACACGGGGACTTTTGATCTACGGGAATTGTGTCATTAATGTTAAGATTTTTTTTATTATTAATTTTCACAGACTCCCTACATAAGCATGCAAATAAACAATACTTGACTCCGAAGTGTTGTGTCTTGACTATGTATGCGTATGTTGAATGCAAACCACTTAGAGTGACCATCATAGATTTAGAGAACTCTGCCTTGCAGAAAGTGCTATGCAATATTTTATATGTCTACATTTTTTAGAAAAATAATTTATTAATTCCTTCATAGGCTGCGGAAAGTAGTACTCCATTCAGTTCAGTAAACGAAACTGCACCCACCGAGACACCAGCGTCAGTGACAACAAATCTGGGAGCAAGTAATAAATCGACCACCACAGCCTACGTAAGTGTTTGCATCGAGTTGTGGTTTGATTCTCTAATGCTGCCATTGCGCCGGAAATCTTGAAATCTTCTGGAGTTAGTTAAGCACAAAGTATATTACGATTACTGAGAAGATTTCTCGCCGGCTTACAGCAGTATAAAAAACCATTGTAGCAAGAAAAGAAAATTGAGCTTTGTCTGCAGTTTGTTATTTAGAAACTTTTTAGTGTGCAGAATATAGTATACGCTTGCTTATAATTAACATTGTGCCTAATGAGCGTTATTTGCCCTGGGGTTCAGGTGTTTGTTGGTGAAATCGGGTATCTATTTTTCCACTGGAATTTCTAATAATCAAAAAGTATCTCTGAACTAATTTTCAAGCACAATGGCTTATTTTTGTTTTCAAGTATAAAAAAATGACCTATCATTATGCTGTTTACAAAATAACCATCAGTAAAAGAAGCATCATCGATTGGTGTGAACAATATTATTGTATGGAATAATAAACTTAGCATTTGAACATTTGCTCTTGGATTAAGATAGGCGAGAAACCCTTCCGCTTCATCTTCGGACAGACAACTGTCGTCTCTATGCGCCTTGTGAAACTGACTAGACTCATGACTAAATCATTATATAATTACTGACAACTTTCCAAGTTTAACCAATTTTAAAATGGCGTTTAAATGTATGGTTCAAGTAATTCATTTAATGTTTAAGGTGATAGTACGATAATGGGGCTTTAATTGAGGATGGGGGTGGGGTTGCCTATAACGGTCTTCTGATTCTGATGGAATGGCAAGCATTGACTGAGAAAGAAATGTGCAAATTCAGACTAACAGCTAATCTTTTGAAATAGGGGTGACATATTTTACTTTTTCAATTAAAACTTTCCAGAGTAAAAATCAGTTATAACGGAAATTGTGTTGTGAGCTTTCACTTGAACCTCTCTTATATATTTATGTTGTTCTTGAAATGAAGGAAATTTGGAATTTACAAACAACTACAGACATCACATGGAAATGTATTGAGTTCTGAAGGTAAAGTTCAGTGTGATTAATGTTTAATACCTTACAAGAATTTGAAATAATCTTCATAATAATATCATTAATTAAAAATTCCTCATAGTAGCACGAGTCTTCAAATGGAGAAACAAATCCACAGTTATGTAAATGTACATATATTTACATAACTGTGGATTTGTTTCTCCAATATCATTAATGTCAGCGCTCATAAGGTTAAGAAAAATATAATAATTTAGTACCAGAGATAGAATGTGATCACAGGTTTGATCCTACTTGTGTCTCCGCTATAAGTACTCCTCTACTTACATCAAATACCAATAGAGGAGCTAGCACCTCTGAGAACGTTTGCAATCCAACAAAAGATCCTACTTGTGCCATCAGTGGGACATCACCTACTTATTTAAATAGTACTGCAGAATTAAGTAGCATGTTATTAACATGCGCCCCTAATAAGGATCCCACATGCACTCCTGATCCAAGTACCCCAACAACCTCTCCAATGTCTACTTTAGAGCATACTACCAAATCTGGGATATGTTATCCAACAAGTGATCCCATGTGCATTAAAAATGTAAGTACTCCTCTAACTGCTTCAAATACCACAGGAGATTTAATCACCTTAAAGGGAGTCAGTGATCACATCAAAAATAAAACTTGTAATTCCAGTTTGACAGCTCCTATTACTTCAAATACTGCTACAAAGATCAGTGCCACAGTGTTAGCATGTGACCTCAGTAAAGATCCTACATGCACTGATAACGCAAGTACTTTAGCCGCTACTTCAGCTGGTTCTGAAGAGCTTTCTATCATTAAATTATTGTGTGGTATATTAAGTGATCCCACATGCATTTCTAATATAAGTGCTTCTACAACTACTTCAAGAACCGCAGGAGGAATCTGTGATCCAACCAAAGATCCTACTTGTGCAACCAGTGTGACTGCTTCAGATATTAGTTCAAAAGTCTCTATTGGGATGAGTACCATATATCTGGAGTGTGATCCTAGAAAAAATCCCATATGGACTGCCATTATAAATAGACCAGCCACCACTACAAATACTTCTAGAGAGGTTAAGATTTGTGATGTCACGAAAGATCCAAATTGTACTACCAGTATGAGTACTATTTCAGCTAATTTAAACACCACTGGAAGAATTAGACAATACCACCACAGTGGTAGGTTGTAATTCTATCGAGGATCCCACTTGTACTACCAATGTAATCAATTCACCTACTAAATCAAATATTACAATGGAATTTATTACCACAGAGACAGACTGTGATCCAAGTATTGATCCTACGTGTGTCTTCAGTATAGGTACTCCTCCACTTACCAGATACCAAAGTAGGAGTTAATACCCCTGAAAAAGTCCACAATCCAACCAAGGATTCAACTTGCACCACCAATGAGACAACATCACCTAATTATTTAAATACTACTGCAGAGTTAAGCAGCCCATTATTAATGTGTGCAGCTAATAAGGATCACACATGCACTCCTGATACAAATACTCCAACAGCCTCTTCAATGTCTACTTTAGAGCACACTACCACTGCTCAGATATGTGATTCAACAAGTGATCCCACATGCATTACAAATATAAGTACTCCTCTAACTAATTCAAATACCAAAGGGGAATTAATCACCTCAGAGGGAGTCTGTAATCACACCATGGATCCAACATGTACTTCCATTTTAACCACTACTACTAGTTCAAATAATTCTGATAATTTAAGTACTCTAGCCACTACTTTACATGGTACTGAAGGGCTTAATACCATAGAATTATTGTGTAATCCATTAAGTGATCCTACATGCATTTCCAATATAAGTACTTCTACAACTACTTCAACAATGGCAGGTGTGTGTGATTTTACCAAAGATCTTACTTGTGTCACCAGTGTGACTGCTTCAGATATTGGGTTAAGTACCTCAGTTCTGGAGTGTGACCCTAGTAAAGATCTCACATGCACTGCCAATAAAACTAGTCCAGCCACCACTTCAAATACTTCTGGAGAGGTCAAGATTTGTGATATCACTAAAGATCCAAATTGCACTACCAGTATGAGTACTACTTCAGCTAATTTAAACACTACTTCAGGAATTGGCACATCTGAAGGAGTATGTGATCCAAAACAAGGATCCTACTTGTGCTACCAATATCACCAGTTCTGTAGCTACTTCAGTAGATACTGCAGAGTTCAGTATTACATTGTTAATATGTTCTGCTAGTAAGGATCCCACTTGCACGTCTAATGTAAGTACTCAAGTCAACACTTTATCTGATGTATGTGATCCTATCTATGATCTCACATGCATAGCAAAGACATGTACCCCTTTCTCTACTTTGAATGCTTCTGTAGACAATACTACCACAGTGGTATATTGTAGTGGTACTGAGGACCCTATTTGTACTACCAGTGTAACTATTGCACCTACTAAATCAAATATTACAATGGGATATAGTACCACAGAGACAGAATGTGATCCCAGTATTGATTCTACATGTGTCTCCAGCATAAGTACCCCTGAGAAAGGGTGCAATCCAACCAAAGGTCTTGCTTGCGCTACCAATGGGACCACATCACCAATAAGGATCCCACATGCACTCCTGTTATAAGTGCGCCAACAACCTCTTCAATGTCTACTTTAGACCTGACTACCACAGTTGGGATATGTGATCCAACAAGTGATCTCACGTGCATTACAAATGTAAGTGCTCCTCTAACTACGTCAAATACCACAGGAGATTTAACTACCTCAGAGGGGGTCTGTGATCACAGTACTGAAGAGCTTTCTATCATAGAATTATTGTGTGGTCCATTAAGTGATACTATATTCATTTCTAATATAAGTACTTTTACAACTATTTCAAGAATGACTGGAGGTGAATGTGATTCTACCAAAGATCCTACTTGTGCCACCAGTGTGACTGCTTCAGATATTAGCTCAAATATAACTAGTTCATCCACCACTTCATATATCTCTGGAGAGGTCAAGATTTGTGATGTCACTAAAGATCCAAATTGTACTACCAGATCGAGTACTACTTCAGTTAATTTAAACACCACTGCAGGAATTAGCACATCTGAGGGAGTCTGTGATCCTAACAAGGATCCTGCTTGTGCTACCAATGTCACCAGTTTTATAGCTACTTCAGCACATTCTGTAGAGTTCAGTACTACATTGTTAACATGTGATCCTAGTAAGGATCCCACTTGCACTTCTAATGTAAGTACTCAAGTCAACACTTCATCTGATGTGTGTGATCCCAGTGATCCCGCATGCTTTGCAAATACAAGCACTTTTTTCTCTACTTCAAATGCTACTGTAGACAATACCACCACAGCGGTAGGTTGTAATTCTACTGAGAATCCCATTTGTACTACCTACTAAATCAAATATTACAATGGAATTTAGTACAACACAGACAGAATGTGATCCCAGTATTGATCCTAAATGTGTCTCCAGTATAAGTAGTACTCCTCCACTTATATCAAATACCATTGTAGGAGCTAGTGCTCCTGGGAATGTTTGCAATCCAAACAAAGATCCTACTTTTACTGCCAATGGGACAACATCACCTACTTATTTAAATAGTACTGCAGAATTAAGCAGCACGTTATTAATCTGTGCCCCCAATAAGGATCCCACATGCATTCCTGATACAAGTACTCCAACAGCCTCTTCAGTGTCTACTTTAAAGCACATTACCACTGCTCAGATATGTGATTCAACAAGTGATCCCACATGCATTACAAATTTCAGTACTCCTTTAACTACGTCAAACACATCAGGAGATTTAATCACCTAAGAGGGAAGCTGTTATGACATCAAGGATCCAACTTGTGCTTCCAATTTGACAGCTCTTATTACTTCAAATACTGCTACAAAGATCAGTGCTACATCGTTACCGTGACCCCAATAAGGATCATACATGCACTGCTAATTTAAGTACTCTAGCCACTACTTCAGCTGGTACTGAAGAGTTTTCTACCATAGAATTATTGTGTGATCCATCAAGTGATCCTACATGCATTTCCAATATAAGTATTTCTACAACTACTTCAACAATGACAGTAGGTGTAAGTGATTCTACCAAAGATCCTACTTGTGTCATCAGTGTGACTGCTTCAGATATTATTTCAAAAGTCTCTGTTGGGTTGAGTACCACAGATCTGGAGTGTGATCCTAGTAAAGATCCCACATGCACTGCCAATATAACTAGTCCAGCCACCACTTCAAATACTTCTGGAGAGGTCAAGATTTGTGATGTCACTAAAGATCCAAATTGTACCACTAGTATGAGTACTACTTCACCTAATTTAAACACCACTGCAGGAATTAGCAAATCTGAGGGAGTGTGTGATACTAACAAGGATCCTACTTGTGCTACCAATGTCACCAGTTCTGTAGCTACTTCAGTAGTTACTGCTGAGCTCAGTACTAGTGTTAACATGTGATCCTAGTAAGGATCCCACTTGCACTTTTAATGTAAGTACTCAAGTCAACACTTCATCTGATGTAGTATGTGATCCTACCAGTGATCCCACATGCTTTGCAAATACAAACACTCTTTTCCTACTACAAATGTTATTTTAGACAATATCACCACAGTGCTAGTTTGTAATCCTGCCAAGGATCCTACTTGTACTACTAATATAACTACTTCACATGCTACTCCAAATACAACTAAGTTAAATACCACAGTGTTAACATGTGATCCCAGTTTGGATTTTCCATGCACATCAAATGGTACTGGAGAGCTTACTACAATAGTTGGAGTTTGTGGTCCCACAAATGATGCAACATGTGCTTCCAGTGTAAGTACTTCTCAAACACACTCCAAATTCCTGTGCATAAATTTTTATTTGGGAGAAACGTTTATTTTAATAATTGGTCTGTGAAGTTCTACCCAACTACTTGGAATGTTGAGAAATACTCTCAACTATTCTTGTATCCTGATTGATTAGTTTTTTGAGATGTTGATGCAAGTAAATCATGTGACAAACCCAGATTCATGAGTGAAAAGTATTGCTTTTTTCCATTTACTCTCTCAGATATATCATGTAAATGTTCCAAAACACATACCTGATCAGCACACCCTTTTCCTTACGAAAAAATACATCACCATTTTCACCATATCAATTCTTTCATCATCTTCCTTATGTCCTCAATCAAAACCCGACCATTCATCCTTCTGTTGTACTCTTATTAATGTTATGGCCCTATATTTCTCGCAATCGTGTTATTCCTCTCATTTACTCATCTGGAACCTTTCCAGACCTGAAGATAACTTACACAGGACTTTTGATCTATAGGAATTTTGACACCATTATGAATTAGTAGCAAACTAACACACAATGCTTGACTTTTAAGTTTGATGTCTTGATGTTTTTTAAATGAAAACTGTTTAAGCCGTCATCGTAGTTTAAGTGAATTCTGCAATGCAGAAATTTATATGCCATATTTCTAAGTTGTGAACATAATTCTTAAATATTATTCGCTTGTTAATTCTTTCATTTCATAGGTTGAGGAAAGTACGACATATAGTTCACTAAACAAAACCGCATCCACGGAGCCACCATCAGCAACAACAAATCGGGGAACGAGTGCATCGACGATCACAACCGTAAGTGTTTCGAACCTCTAATGCTGCCCATGCCGTTGAATTAGTCAAGCACAAAGAATCATTATTATTGCTAGAAAAAAGTCTCAAATGCTGTAATCAGCAAAACACTATGAAGACAAGGAAAGTTAGTTGACCATTATATATAGAGACATTTTAACGTGTAGAACGTATATGTGCATGCACATAGTTATCATTGTGCCTAAATTGTGTTATTTACTTTGGAATTTAGATGATTGTTGGTACAATTGGGTATAGAATTTCCCACTTGAATTTGTTGTAATCACAACTTTCGTGTTAACAATTTTCAAGAAAAAATGTATCCAGCCTTTTTTTTAGTTATCTTTAAAAAAAGGGGGGGGGGGGGCTTTATTATACTGTAAAATCATATGTAAAAGAAGCATCCATGATTGGTAAGCAGTACATGATTGCAAGAAAGCCATCTTCCCTGCCATCCTTCAAAAATACAGCTGTCGTCTCCACATACCTTGCGACTAAATCAAAACGTAATTATTGACAGCTTACTGTTAAAAAGACTACATCATAATATAATTACTAACAGCTTATTTTATAAAGAAATTTAGCAAATTTTAAAATACTATGTAAAAGTTTGATTCAGCTGATACATTTTCCTGTATGAAATTTGGCGGGATAATTTCATTTTGTGAGGTGATCATAATAGATTTTCGGTTCTAGCGAAATAAAAATCCCTTCACCGAGGAAGAAAGGTGCAAACTCGGTTTTGCAGGTAACTTTTAGATATGTGAGTGAAACGCTTTAGCTTTTTCACTTAATACTTTACAGAGTCAAGTTTGAATCATCAACTATAATGAAAATTCTGTCATAAATTCTCACTTGAAACTTTCTTATTGGTGGAAACATAGTTAGCTAACATATTTTTGAAATGAGTAAACTACAAGCAACAGCTACTAACAACAACAGAGCTCAAATTAAAAATTGTAGTCCTTAAAGTAAGGTCAGTTTGAATAGCCTACTTAAATGTTCTAGTAAAAATTTATTGATCTTCAAACAATTGTTATTTAAAACTACGGTTCTCTGCAACATGTACTACAGGTTACAGCGCTGACGGCTCTATAGGATGGTTTCCGCTCACTTTCCTCCTGGACTTGGTTACTGATATTGTTTTTTCTATTTTTGAAAATTGAGCAATCATTTTATAGCTAAATATAAAATTGCCTTAAGTAATTAAGCAAGTTTCCTCACAATACATAAGAGAGAGAGAGAGAGAGAGAGAGAGAGAGAGAGAGAGAGAGAGAGAGAGAGAGAGAAAACAAAGCAAAAGTTGCTGGCTACTTTCAGAGTCATAGGTAGGGTGTTTTGAGGCATATTTTAACAACCTTTACAGCTTATCAGCATCAACATCAATACTAGTCAGGGAGGCTGTTTCAGGTTTACAGTAAAGGCAATTAAATACATGACTGGGTTTCGTGACATTTTAGCACCCGAGTGATGATGCAGATATGCGAAATGATAAGTTTGCACTAATCTTATAGGGAAGTACTAGAGGTGATCATATAAGTCTGTCGAAATTAAAATGCTCATACTTAATACCTTCCAATGTTAGTCCAAATGTACAATGCTAATGCGCTATTGTTGAAAAAAAGAAAGCTTCAAGTTTAAGTAATTTTTTTCACCGTGTTTAGAATCAGGGGCCGTTGGAATACAAGGGAAAAGACGCAGATCAACAAAATATAATAAAGCAAGGGATCGGCACCTTGGTACAAATCACATCGTCTCTGCATAAAAACCTCTA
>NC_061107.1:54343469-54369071 GCF_015104395.2 Macrobrachium nipponense | reverse complement strand
GCATAAAAACCTCTACTAACAAATTACCTTACTACATCTATTGCATGATTAGACAAGTATACACTTTTATTGGCTGCAAATAGAAGCTGGGAGCGCGCAAGTTCCACCAACCATTTATAAAATCATTAGCATACTTAACAGTAGCAGTACAGGAAAGCTTCCTTAATTGAAGTTTGTAGTAATGTGATCTCCAACTTTCCTTGAGCTTTCAAGAATTTATCCTCCAATTCTGCTGATTTTCTTTACCACCCTTATATATCCGTTTCACTAGGGTTTCTGTTTAAGATTAGCAGCCAACACAGCATATTGTATTTAGGCTGTAATGAAATACTGCAAAAATAAGTGCACCTCATCGGTATAGGATGCATTATTTTAGTCTTTCTATGCCATTAATAAAAAGGCAAGAAATAATGAACGGTCCCAAGATCATATTCCTGTTGAAATTTATTCAAAAAATATGGGCTAAGAATTTGCTAGGCCAAACACAGGTTCAACAATAACTTGTCAGCTGTTTGTTGTCAGTATTGAAAAAAAATTACCAGCATATCATTTGACATGTTATATCACTCTTTATAATAAAAAACGTTTATAATAATACAGTAGTACAGTGGGTTGGTATCATAACAGTAAAATTGATAATAACAAAGGCAATCGAAGGCACATTGCAGAAAGGGGAAAAAGTTTTAGTTCTGTAAAACCACGATTTGGAAGGGACCGCTTCCGTTCATTTAAGGACGAAAACCGGACTTGCCCACGATTGGCGTAAGCAGTGACTAATACATTACACATAGTATTTTGCAATTCAGTTACTTAACAAAATTGCTGACCATTAAAACGAATGAAGTTATTCCAAACGCATTCTTTATGCACTTTTCCAACGTTACCTTATGAAAAAATTCCCAAATAAACAAGCCAAAAGGGACTATCAAGCAAATAACATTCCTTATTTAAAAAAAAAATTTTGTTGCCATGAGGCCTTGACTTTGAGTGACTAATAAATACTTAGATTAATGGTTATTTCTTCTTACATATTGAAATTCTTTCAATTAAACGTCTCAGAAAACCGCTTGGATTTATTTTCGTTAAGCCTATAAATTCATTTTGCAACACAGGGCCAAATTTAAAAGACAATTAGACTATAGCTTCAAAATCCAAAAGGACAACTTGCTTGTGAATTTCATTATTTCCAATTTTGTTACATTTTCTTTGTTATGGACTTTTAAATTTATTAGGTTAGGTTCTACTTTTGTTCTATATTTCTTGTAGAGATAGTTGCGATGCATCACTCCAAGCAGCAAGTTAAGGCTCGCTGGCATTAGACTTGCACTTCTATCCCTTTATTTACAACATTTCTTTGCAGCCGTGAAATGATAAATTTCATTTTTCACAGAGGTTACAAATTCGCTATACCAATGCATAAGAGGAGGAATATGATAGCTCATAGGAAAAAATAATGATTCTAGCTTTGAATTCACAAAATTTATCTTAATTCATTGACTTTGGAAAAAAAAAATAAAAAAAAGATTATGATGCAATTAGGCAACCAATATTGTTGTAGGTCTGAGTAGTTTGTTCGGTAGTGGTGTTTTTAACATTGCATGGAACCAGTTCTGAGGAGTTTGGATGATACAAAAAGAATTCATATTGCTGTCACTTCCATGAGCAGGCTGTACATTTGCTTATCACCCACCTTATTACCTCAAATAACGAAAATTAACTAAACTTTAAGGAAACATAGAAGCTATTTTCATAAGATAGTTGAGGGCTAAACAGTCTTGTTGTGGACGTTCCTGTTCCTCATGCTTGACATTCCTAAGGCTTGGCTTCCTCCAAATTCTTTTTTTTTTTTTTTTTTTTTAGCTACATTGCTAAGCCTTCCAAAAAATTAAGTTTTTTAGGGTAAAAACACTTCTTAGAGTCAAGTACCGTTTTTCCTACCACAGACCCTTTTCAACACATTTTGAAGGCGTCTTCGAGCTAACAAAATATATTCGAAAGTAGAAATTTTGTTGTAATTAACTCATTAAAACGCGCCATTTTCGTGCGGTAAATTCTTCTTCTTTCCTTTTTCTTTTTCCCAGCTTTATCCCCTATTCGGGGGTCGCTATTTTGCGGAAAATGATTTAGCTTATTTCCGTTAGTTAGATTGCCAATGTTTTAACATTTTAGCATATTATTTCAATGACCTTTGTTTTTAAAACCTGATTTTGTCATAGAATGGGAAGACATTTTACAGTTATTTGGCGTGAAAATTGAAATTGATTTCAGCTTAAAACAAGTAATTGAAAATTTGAAACCCACCAGTTGTGACCAGTACTACAATTCTTGGGTGTGATGCTAAACAAGATCCAACATGCTTCAATACTGAAGCTACCCTTACTTCAGCTTCAACTATGTCTTTAGACTTCCATACACCAGCAGGAATGTGTAATACCAGCCAGGACCCTACATACCCCACCACAGAAGCTATTCGTTTGAGTACATTAGACACTTCTGACATACTTGTTACCTCAGCAGAAGCATGTAATTACACTAATGATCCCACTGGTTCAAAACTTGGCACTACTATGATGCCTACACCAAACACCTCTACAAAGCTTGTTACCTCCACAGGACTGTGCAATCCAAGCATGGATCCCACATGTCTTGCCAACATAATACTCCTTTCTTTTCTTGAAATGCCACAGGAGATAATATAACCACAGGAGGAGTGTGTGATCCCATGTGCATTGCACATGTGACAACTTCACCTACTACCAAAGTGTTAGTCTGTGATCCCAGTGAGGATCCTACATGTTCTGCTAATATTAGTACTCCTTTCACCAGTTCAGTTGATACTAGAGAGCCTACAACATTTGTTTTATTGTATGATCCCATCAGTGATCCTACATGCATTGCTGATATAACAGCTACTTCAAATACTACTACAGGAATTATCATCACAGAGGGAATATGTGATCCTTCCAGGGATCCTAAATGTATCACAACTGTGAGTATGCCACCTTCTTCTTTAACTGGTACGACAGCGTTAAGTATCACCGAGTATGTGTGTGATCCTAGTAGGGATCCTACGTGCATTCGTAATATAACTAGTCCGTCTAGCAGTCCAGTTACCACAGAAATTATCATCACTGTAGGAGTGTGTAATCCCAACATGGATTATACTTGTACTATGAATGTAACAGCTTCACTTCAAATAATACTAAAGATTCAAGTGCTGCAATGTTAGTGTGTGATCACAGTATCGATCCTACATGCACTACGAATATAAGCACCGTAGCCACAACTTTCATTACTTCTGGAGAGATTACTATCGCAAAAGATGTATATGACCCCAGTATTGCCTAACATAGATCCTACTTGTGTCACCAGTGTTACTATATCACCTACTACATTAAATGGTACTGCAGAGTTAAGTACCACAGATATCTTCTACAATCCCAGCAATGATCCTACATGCACTCCTAATATAAGTACTGTAGCCACAACTGCAATTGCTACTAGAGTGGTTACTGCAACAAATGTTTCATGTAATCCCACCAGTGATTCCATATGCACTGGGAATGCAAGTACTCAGAACACATCATACACCAGCCTACTAAAGATCCTACTTGCACTACCAATCTAACTACTTTAGCCACTGCTTCAAAGAATACTGCAGAGATCAGTACCACTGAGTTAGAATGTGATCCTAATAAGGATCCTACACTCACTGCAAACATAAGTACTCAAGACACCACTTCCTCTGCTATTGTAGGGCTCACTACTATAGGTGGATTATGTGATCCATCAACTGATCCTACATGCCTTGCAAATATAATTACTCCTAAAACTACTTCAAATACCAGTGCAGGAATTATCACGACAGAGGAATTGTGCGATCTACCAAAGATCCTACTTGTCCCACCAGTGTTACTATGTCACCTACTACTTTAAACATTATCCACAATAGGAGTTTGTGATCCCACCAATGACCCTACATGTGCTACAAATATAAAAACCTCTCCTGGTACTTCTGCAAAGCTTAGTACCACAGTGTTAGCATGTGATCCAGGTAAGGATCCTACATGCACTGGTAATATAACTAGTCCATCCAACACTTCAAGTACTGGAGATCTTGAATTATGTGATATCACTAAGGATCCAAATTGCACTACCACTTCAAATATCTCTGCAGGAAGTATCACCACAGCAGGAGTGTGATTCCAGCAAGGATCATACTTGTACTGTTTATATGACTCTTTAACTTACTTCTCCAAATCTTCCTGTTTCTTTAAATGCTTTTGCTGATCTTACTTCCAACATTGATAATAATGTTACTGCTCAGACAATAATTGCGTGTAGACCTGGCCAGGAATTTAACTGCTCAGTAAATACCACAAATCTGACTACTGCTCAAGAAGTCACCTGCAACCCTAATGACCCATTCTGCACTACTCTGGAACTTGATGGTAGCTCTCACAGCCTTGCTGCATAGTCCGATTGCTTGTGTATGCATACATAAGTATGTATGTATGTATGTATGTATGCTATTATATATATATATACTATATATATATATATATATATATTATATATATTATATATATATATATAATATAGAATAACTTGATGGTAGCTCTCACAGCCTTGCTGATTAGTCCGATTTGCTTGTGTATGCACTACATAAGTACTATGATGTATGTAACGTAGGTTAGTATTGTATATAATATAATATATATATATCTATATATATATATATATATATTAAATTATAAATAGCACCTGGAGGTAGCTCTCACAGCCTTGCTGCATGGTCCAATTGCTTGTGTATGCATACATATGTTGCAACAAAAGGCAAAAGTTAAAATATAATGCAAGGTAAAATATAATGCAAACTGGATTCAACTTGTAGGAAATTCACCACATTGATATTAACACAATTGCGAGGCCTTTAAGGGTAATTGCAGGGTAATTACAGTGAAAAATACTGGAAAAGACCATATGCCGATAACTTCCAACGCTTGCACTGTATCTGGATGCCTGAGATAGCTGTCTTGAATGCATACTCTTGGAGAGTCACAAATGACTTAGATTTAGTATGGGCAATGCAACGGCCGGGCTACCCGTCATATAAGGTGGAGAGCCTATGATGGATGGGATGAGACTGGCCCACAGTTCCTTGACCGATCTCAACCATGGTTGGTTACTGACTGACTGACCTATCCCCCTGACCCGTTGGGGTTGGCCTCTTCGCGGGTAATTTCGAATTGTCCCTTGATGTCCGTTGGACCTCAGAAACCTGGCAAATCTCGTCCGATCTTCATAGAAGCAGATCAAGTGTTTTTCCCAGTCGTACCTGCGAAGGAAGAAAAGTCAGCAGAGGAGAGTGTGCAGGAGAATGAGTACAATAGAGGGTCATTGAGAGAGATGGGGGTCAAAGCCTTGATAAAAGGCATATCAAATTTGGAATTTCCTGGGCTTGGCTGTGAGGGTTCTTGTCTCCTCTCTGGATGGTCCAGGTATTTTCCAAAGCTCTGTCCTTCAACAAGTACAGAGCTTTGAAGAATGCCTGGACCATGTCATATATAAACATTATGATGCGTAAAATATTTCTGCCTATAGTAATCGTTGTGCCTGATGTGCAAAATTTGCCGCGGTGTTTAGATGTTTAAAGGTAAAATCGAGTCTAAATTTTCCACCTTATAGGCAACAAATATTTAAGAACTATATGTCAAGCAGGTTGGTTTAATATTAATTTGTCAATATCTAAAGAAGCATCTCCGATAGGTAAGAACTGCTACATTGTTGTACGGAAAAATAAAAGTCAACCTTTACTCTTCCTTTGAAAAAAGGTGAGAAACCTTTTTGTCATCATATAGAAGAGAACTGGCATCGTTATAAGCCTCGTAAAACTGACTAGAATCATGATTGAATCATAATTTGATTACAGACAGCTTTATCTTTTAACCTGTCAAATTACGCAATGGCGTTTAATGTATGGGTCAAGTATTAACCTTTTCTGTATGAAGTGTTAGTGTGATATGTTTTGTAGTTTGGAAAGTAAGGTGGGCTGTTATAAAACAGGGTTTCGGATCTAGTGAAATGAAAACCATTTTTTGGTTAAAGGAAGATGAAGAATTTCTTCAATTACTAATATTTTGAAATAGGACCAAAATGTATCAGTTTTTTATATAATAAGTTGCAAAGTAAAAATTGTGATATTGTCAGTTCTCACTCCAACATTGATTAGAGGTCGCAAACTATTTTATCTATGATTGTATTGTTCTTAAAATGGAGGAAACAACAAACAACAATCACAAACAAGTACAAAAATCACATTCAGTATGTTATGAGTCCTGAAGGTAGAATTCAATTTGACCCTCCTCTTCAAACCTTCCAAGCATATTTAACAAAATTATTGATTCCCATTATATAACTGTTGTTTGTATCTACAGTTTACTGTAACATGCCCTCAGGTTACAGTGCAAATAGCTTTGCAGGGCCCCTTGCTCTTGGTTTCCTCCTGGACTTTATTATTATTAATATTGTTATTGTTTTGTTTTCCTTCAAAACTGTGGCACATATTCTTACAGAGAAATATAAAACGGCATTAGAATTTATAGTGAAGTTTCTCATCATATGTAAAATCTTGAGAGAGAGAGAGAGAGAGAGAGAGAGAGAGAGAGAGAGAGAGAGAAAAGAAACGAAGCAATATCTACATGCTATTCTGGGAACAATAACCTTTGCGAGCATAAACCCTGCTTCATCTCGAACAGCAAAGATAAGAGAAGGCAGTTTGGGTATAATACTGTTGAAGATGACAAATTTATATAGATTTAACCGAGTGCGTTTGTAAAGTAGATATAGATTTAACCAGGTGAGTTTATAAAGTAGAGAAAGTCGGAGAAACTAAGGTAATCATAAAGTGCTCTGAGTCAGTGTTAAACAATCTTTAAACCTTATAGATATCAACATCAATTACAGTCAGGAAGGATGCTTCATGATCACAGTAAGGAAATTAACCACTATTACTGGGTAGGGTGACAGATATTCAGCTAGCTTGAATTTTGAAAAGTACTTTCAGCTAATCCTTATGATTTAAGTTATCGTTTGAGTTTATAAAATAAGTAAATCCCGTCACAAACCCCTATTCATAATGAAATCTATAGATTTTTCAGTTTACACTGAAATGTAACATTTATATGTCACATTTCAGAGAGTAAACTGAAAAAGACGTACTTGGTCAACACAACCTTTTTTTCCTTTATTTAATTAAATATGCCACTCTCTTTCCAGTGTCAGCTCTTCCATCATATTCCTTATTTTCTTGAAGACCTACCATACACCTTCCCTTGTGTGCTGGCAGTATATGCTCCAATAGTGCTGACAAAAATTCTGTCACCTTCACACTTGTTGAAAACAACAATTGTTCCTCTCACCTATTTTTTTGGAACCTTTCTTCGTGTAAATATGCTACACGCAGACACAGTGACTTTTGATATGTATATATATATATATTATATATATATATATATATATATATATATATATATATATATATATATGTATATATATATATATATATATATATATATATACACATATATATATATATATTTATATATATATATAGTATATATATATATATATATATATAATATATATATATATATATATCTATATATATATATATATATATATAAAATATATATATATATATATATATATATATATATATATATATTATATATATATATATATAGTGAGTTCCCAGGTAAACACGTAAATATACAATAAATGACTTTTTAACTTCGTCGTTTTCGGTATAAGTACATTCAGTGTATACAAATTGAAGTTGAGGGAAATCTGCTATGCAGAATTTTATATGTATTATTTTTTGTGTGAACTTTTGGTTTTTAAAAATTGTTCGTCTACTAATTCCTTCATAGGGTACGGAAAGTACGAAACACAGTTCAGTGAACGGAACCGCATCCACGGCGCCACTAACGTCAGCAACAACAATTCTGGGAACGAATGGATCGACGATCACAAACGTAAGTGTTTGCATCGAGTTGTGTCCTGATTCTCTAATGCTTCCTTTGCAGTGGAAATCCCGTGCAATCATTAAGCGTAAAGGTTGTTATTATTATTATTATTATTATTATTATTATTATTATTATTATTATTATTATTATTATTATTATTATTATTATTATTATTATTATTATTGTTGTTATTATTATTATTATTATTACTACTACCTAAACTACATTATTTCTAGGCTGCTTAAACTGATAAATGTGGCATGACAAGAAAAAATTCAAGATGAAGCGTTAGTTATCGTACTATGTCATATATAAACATTATGATACATAAAATATTTCTGCAAATAGTAATCGTTGTGCCTGATGTGCGTAATATGCCGCGGGGTTTAGATGTTTAAAGGTAAAATCGAGTCTACATTTTTCACCTTAATATTTCATAGTCAACAAATATTTCACAACTATATCTCAAGCACGTTGACTTAATCTTATTTTGTCAATATCTAAAGAAGCATCTCCGATTGGTAAGAACTGCTACATTGTTATACGGAAAAATAAAAGTCAACCTTTACTCTTCCTTTAAAAAAAGGTGAGAAACCCTTCACTGTCATCTTATAGAAGAGAACTGCCAACCTTATAAGCCTCGTAAAACTGACTAGAATCATGATTGAATCATAATTTGATTACAGACAACTTTATCTTTTAACCTAGCAAATTACGCAATGGCGTTTAATGTATTAAACGTTTCTGTATGAATTGTTAGTGTGATAAGTTATGTAGTTTGGAAAGTAAGGTGGGCTGTTATAAAGCAGGGTTTCGGATCTAGTGAAATTAAAACCATTTTTTGGTTAAAGGAAGATGAAGAATTTCTTCAATTACTAATATTTTGAAATAGGACCAAAATGTATCAGTTTTTTATATAATAAGTTGCAAAGTAAAAATTGTGATATTGTCAGTTCTCACTCCAACATTGATTAGAGGTCACAAACTATTTTATCTATGATTGTATTGTTCTTAAAATGGAGGAAACAACAAACAACAATCACAAACAAGTACAAAAATCACATTCAGTATGTTATGAGTCCTGAAGGTAGAATTCAATTTGACCCTCCTCTTCAAACCTTCCAAGCATATTTAACAAAATTATTGATTCCCAGTAATTGTTGTTTGTATCTACAGTTTACTGTAACATGCCCTCAGGTTACAGTGCAAATAGCTTCGCAGGGCCCCTTGCTCTTGGTTTCCTCCTGGACTTTATTATTATTAATATTGTTATTGTTTTTGTTTTCCTTCAAAACTGTGGCACATATTCTTACAGAGAAATATAAAACGGCATTAGAATTTATAGTGAAGTTTCTCATCATATGTAAAATCTTGAGAGAGAGAGAGAAAGAGAGAGAGAGAGAGAGAGAGAGAGAGAGAGAGAGAGAGAGAGAGAGAGAGAAACGAAGCAATATCTACATGCTACTCTGGGAACAATAACCTTTGCGAGCATAAACCTTTGCTTCATCTCGAACAGCAACGAGAGAGAGAGAGAGAGAGAGAGAAACGAAGCAATATCTACATGCTGTTCTGGGAACAATAACCTTTGCGAGCATAAACCCTGCTTCATCTCGAACAGCAAAGATAAGAGAAGGCAGTTTGGGTATAATACTGTTGAAGATGGCAAATTTATATAGATTTAACCGAGTGCGTTTGTAAAGTAGATATAGATTTAACCAGGTGAGTTTATAAAGTAGAGAAAGTCGGAGAAACTAATGTAATCATAAAGTGCTCTGAGTCAGTGTTAAACAATCTTTAGACCTTATATATATCAACATCAATTACAGTCAGGAAGGATGCTTCATGATCACAGTAAGGAAATTAACCACTATTACTGGGTAGGGTGACAGATATTCAGCAAAATTAGCAGCATCCAATTGTTTTATAGACACAAGCACTTAAAGGTGAGAGTTGAAATCTCTTTTGAAGTACATATCATGAAAATGCCAAACCTTTTCAAGCCTGGATCACACATTGGAGATTTCAAACTGTGTATGTCGTAACAACTGAAATTTTGTTCATTACGACCCCACTACGCTCTCATTACAACTAGTTCGCCATAAATGGCCTAAATCGTAACCAAGTCCCCGAGTTTGGCGACTTTATGCGAGGGATGGCGACTATGCAAGGCTGCCTTGCATAGTCGCCGTCATTCCACGACTACCGTCAAAAGTTGCCATGTCATGGCACAACAACTTACGGCATTTGATCACGTAAGTTGTAACTAGCAATGGCGAGTGACGGGATTCAGTACAACATACGCCATGTACTTGGGAAACCCACAACCTGCGCAGTGGGGCTGCGCAGCGAGTCAAAATGTGTCAAGTGCGTCTGCAAGCTATAATTGTAGTACAAGGGCTTAGTTAATTGTCCACAGCTGCCTCGGTTTTGGATTCAAGATTTTCTGTAGTCTTGATATAATTTGAGAATTCAGATATAGCTAAATATGACACTGAATACAACTTAAACATGATTTTCTTTAGTGAGTTCATTGTAACCAAACTCAATATATTGGCATGTTCTGAAGTATAAGGAAAGAAAAGGTATTTTCTATTTTGAGTAAAATATATATTACATTAAAGATTTTTAGTAGGTATTCTTGATATAATTTGAGAAATTCAGATATAGATGAACATGACACTGAATACTACTTCAAAGAAAATATATTTGATAATTATATTAATATTTTTTGAATTTTAAGTTTTATTCAAGAAATTAACATAGTTTTTCAATATGTTTTCTGAAGCAAGAAAATGCATTTTTTATCGTTTTATTGGTATATCATTTATTCTTGCCAATGAATGAAGCCTGAAGGGGAATTTACATAATCCTCCTCTCATGGCAGTAGCAATTTTTTTTTTTATTTATTTATCAAAACACACTGAATCTATTAGAGATAAATGGAAATGATTGATTTAGTTATTAGACTTTATATATGTGTGTGGTGGCATTCATGTTCTCGACTCAGTACAATCCAGTTATGTAAGTCGGAATATTACTTAAATAAATCGTCAAAAATCGTCTTGCCTTCACGGAACTCGCCGTCCTGTAAAAACCGTTAAATATGGGTGTAGCCTAAATCATCGTTGACTTGGGCGTGCGATTACGTAAATACCTAATCTCATCTCAACTTGCGCAATGCTGTTGTAATGGTTCATTGCGGAAGTCGTCATGGAGTCGATATCAGCTGTCTTTTCTTTTTTTTATTGAGCCCAAGCCCCGCGACAATAGGAGATTGATCGCCAAACCCAGCCCATATGAGAGTCGCGGTCTGAAATCGCCAATGTGTGTCCCAGGCTTTACACCTTCCACCATAGCTCCTAACAATAATTATACACGGCTATTGTTAGGGAAAAGAAAACCACAACTTCAAGTAATTTTTTTGAAAGTATTGAGAGCCAGATGCTGCTGAAATCCACAGATTAAAGTTTTACACTTACCGAAAATATTAAGCAAAAGATCAGCACCTTGGCATTAGTTACATCATCTCTGCCAATATGGTAGGCTATACTAACAATACCAACATCTTTTCAATCATTACGTAGTATGCTCTTTTATTGCTGCAAAAAGATAGCTTGGAATGAAAAGGTCCAACAAACATGTTAAGTTACTTACTTCACTTTATCTTCCCGCCACTGGCCAGTGGCATAAGGCTGATACAGTTCCTCTCCATCTGTCTCTGTCCTGAGCCATTTCCCTCTCTTCCTCCAGGTTATGAATTTCATCCTCAAGATCCCTGACAATTATGTCTATCCACCTCGTTCTTGGTCTACCCAGCGGTCTTCTTCCTATTTGTACTGCTCTCAGTACTCTCCTGGGGTCTCTATTCCCATCCATCCTCTCAACATGTCCAAACCATTTCAGCCTTCCCCTCTTTAGCCTGATACTGACTGTCCTTTGCATCAGTCTCATTCTGATGTCTTCATTCCTAACATAATCGTCCCATTTAATGCCAAGTATCCTTCTCGGCAGCTTCATCTCAAAAGTATCCAACCTTCTCTCCTCTGTTCTGGTCAGTGGACGAACCATACATCAGGACTGGTAGTACTACTGCATCAAATATTCTCATCTTAGTTTTCAAGCTGATTTCATGCCTTGACCACACGTTTTCTCTCAGAACCTCAAAAGCTCTTGCTGCTCCTAGTTTTTTTCTTCGTATATCTTCAATTTGCTCCCGTCTGCTGTTACCACACTTCCCACGTATACAAACTTCTCAACTTGCTTGAGTTCCTGTCCTCTGATTGTCATATCCTTCATGTGCACCCAACCGTCATCCCTACTCACAACCATGATCTCGCTCTTCTTTATGCTGATGTTCAAGCCAAAATTCTGTCTCTATCTCCATCCTCATTACCATACCTACCAGCACCAGCCACGTATCAGCAACCAATGCAACATCATCAGCAAAGTCCAAATCCATAAAAACATCACCAATACTAGCCCCTCTGTTTTCATTCTCCATCACTCTTCTCATTATGTGGTCAATATATACATTAAACAAGGTAGGTGACATAACACATCCCTGTCTTAACTGACTTCCAACTGGGAACCAGTCACTTTGCTGTCCATCCAGCTATACACAGCTGCACACACCTTGGTACCAGTTCTTTAGTATCCTTATCACTTTCAGTGGTATACCATAGTGTTCTGCCACTCTCCACATTCCATCTCTCCATACTGAATCAAATGTTTTCTCCAAGTCTATAAAAGCACAGAATATTGGCTTTGCCATCTTTTCTCAGTTATCTGTCTTAAGGTGAAAATTTGATCCACTGTTGACCTTCCGCTTCTAAAACCACACTGCTGTTCCCTAAGTTTCTCTTCTACTATATGCCTTATTCTGTTAAGTATTACTCTCATGAATATCTTCCCTGGGACTGACAGTAAACTTATGCCGAGATAGTTACCACACTCTGTTTTGCTTCCCTTATTTATATATATTGGTATCATAATTGCCTTTTTCCAATCACTTGGTACCACCTCTGTTTTCCAAACTATGCTAAAAACAACTCCTAAGGCCTCTATCATCCTTCGTCCTCCTGTTTTTAGCATCTCTGCAGTTATCCCGCAAACACCAGCAGTTTTTCCAGTTTTAACAGATTTTAAGGCATCTTTCACCTCTTCTACACTTATATCTTGTTCTTGTACCTCCAGTGCCTCGTTTAAATCTGCAATGAACTCGTCCCTACCGGTAGTCCTAACATTTAGGAGTCTTTCAAAATACCTTGCAAACAAATTCCTTTTCTCCATTTCGTCTGTGACCAAGCTCCCTTCTTCATCCAACATGCCATCACTCCCTCCAAACTTTTTCTGGCTTGCGTTCCTCAAGAATCTCTTAGCTGCTAACATAGCCTTGCTCTCGCCAGTTTCCATAGCTACTTCAACTTCGGTAGCTCTTTCTTTCCAAAACATGTTTTCATCATGCTTCATCCTATCACTCACTTTTCTCAGCTTTCTATTTCTTCGTCTTTTTAGTTATTGTTTCTTCTCTAGGACCTAGAAACATGTTAAATTATTAGAAACTAAATACAGTGTTACCTATACACAGTTAAGTTTCTTCTTCTTCTTCTTTTTCTTATTCTTTGGGTTTAAGCTCAAACTCTTAGTCTGGAATTCGTCCTCATTGTTTATGGGCTTACTACCAACTGATGTGTTCCGCTGCTCTGTTAAGGCTGGAAGCAACAGCATATTACAAAAAACATTCTATCATCTCCACACTGCAGCTAATATTTTATTCTCAACTACAATGATGATATCACCTATAAAACCAAGGAATGATAAAAGTCCCAGATCACCACCCAGTGAAATGTACGAAATAGGTCTAAGATCACTAAATACAACAACAGCAACTTTCAACTGTTTTTCATCGTGAATGAGATTTGGTACATGGCTGCTGACACCTAAGTTAAGAAATTTTTATACGAGACCTTCCAGTAGTGAGATGGCTTATTACAACATGATTTTGAATTTCATGACAAGGAACACTGAAAGTAAAATTTTGATTCGTTATTTTGAAGTGTCGACACAACTGTGGTGCCATTTTCAAAATCAGCTAAAATGATTAGAAAGACCTGGATATGCCAAATGATATATCATATTAAGATCACAAAATGCAATGGAATTCTAAAACTTAAAAAGTTAAGATATGGTCAGTTCGAAAAAAAGATTATTGATTAATTAATACTAGAGCTTATTTATTCTAGACTTCATTTAGAGCACAAAAATTTTAAACAATCGGCGAACACAGACTTTTCGGCTACTTCTTTTTAAAACTGAAATGTGGTTTTATTTCATAGTCGTTAGCACTAGTTTCAAGGCAGTTGATGGCAGTTATAACAAGAACATCTATCTAGTTGTTTGCATAATGTTTTGGTTAACGCTTTTGGGTATTCAATTAAGGATATTTTTTTTACGGCCACACTTTTGTTGACTCTATTTAAATTTAATGTTACTTTAGATCTTAAAATTGTATTGGAGTCATTTCTAATGATCAACATTGGTTTCATAATTAATATAGATAACTAGTTTGCTATAAACAAACCAAGTTCAGTATGTGAAGAAGAAATTTAATTCACTGAAATTGATTAGGACAGTTTTAACAATTAACTTCTCCAAGTAAGATATGGCACATCCACTGTCCCTCCCTTATTTTTAGGTTGACTAGAACCGTAACCAGTTACATACAGGGAAAAACCTAAGTTACTTTGTAGGAGTCATAGCAGTTTTTCCTCTAGATTTCTTTGATGACAAAACACATCCCAGATAAGTTAGACAATTTTATTAGAGATCCAGAGGCGTTTTGTGATTCTATTTCAGAAAGATGTCTGTATTCCTTTCTGTTCAACTCAGAGCATATCGCCAGTTTTGTTTTAATAAAATCGTTCCCATGTGAAAGGAAGTTATATAATATTGTGCCATTTCCTAAGGGACATTCAATTGTTCAGTGCAACATTTGCATCTAAGTGGTACTCTTGTAGATTAATAAATGTTGGACTTTCAACCCTTTAATGAGTAACTCTAATCTAAAATGCGTAAGTCCTGTTTGTCAGGTTTACTAAAATAAATAATTAGTTAGCCCCATAAGTTGAGTAAGTTTCACTAGCAATCGACAGGAGTCCTGGTGTGTAGAAACTAATTTTAGTGCTGCCTTAGACCCGTCTAAGTAAGGTTAGTGTTGATTATTAGTCACAATTACATGTTCATCAGCATACTAATATATATCCCTTTGGTGTAACAAGACCACAAAGTAATATTCTTTTAATCTTTACAAGTAATAAGATTATTGGTGTTGAAAATGAAATAGTACAGTATGCAAACAATGCAGCTTTTGCTGAAACTGTTAATCATCATATTCAAAGACAAAATGAATTTGCAATCACAGCAAACGAAGACTTTCTTGGTTATCACTTATTTCTCATCCAGATTTCCCATGATTTGCTTTCCAATTTATCCATTCTTAATTAAAGCTTTCTTTTCCACAACACTAGAGAATAGTAGTTTAATTCTGTACTGCAGATATTTTCTTACGTGATTATTGAACTGATATTTTCCTGTATGAATATCCTTCTTGGCTCTTTATCTATCAAAGAAAGTTGAGGAAGCATTTTTTTCACAAAAGATTATATGAATTATTTAGACCATTGTTAGAAGGTACCCTATGGCCACCTGATGTAAGAATATTCTCATTAACATCTGTCTTTCCTTCATCACAGAGGCGAATGTATGCAAATTTCTTTCCCAGTCAACATCAACATTTTTTTTAGATTCCTTGTCACAGTAACCTATACCAGCATGCCTTCATTCCTTGTACATTTGAATGTGGAAAGGTTTTTCATTACAATTTTATTGACATAAAAGATCATAGATTTGTATAAGACCATAATACCATATTCATTGTTTTGATTTTGTGACATGCATTAAATATTGTTTCTCTTTTTTCTTCTTTGCTTATATTTTTTACATTCTTTTTCTTCTCTGGCTTTCTTTTACATATGGTCCTTCTATTGATGGAAACTTGGTTTGCTAGTTGATGACCTTCATAGATATTTCTAGATGAATGTTTTGAATAACTATCTATATATTGTTAGAAGAAAATTAAATTCAAGTCATTGCTAGTGTTGACGCTTTTACTACGATTTCTTTATTGCAAATTTAATTTAGTATTGTTTTATACAGTAATATGCTTCTAGATCAACTTTATTAAATTTGGACTTGGTGAACAGATCATTTGCCATCCTGGAGACGAAAACTGTACAACACCTGTGGACTGTAGACCAGACGAAGATTCAAGTTGTGAAACACAAAATACCAGTGTGACCACTACTACAACTCTTGGGTGTGATGCTCGACAAGATCCGACATGCTTCAGTACTGAAGCTACTCTTACTTCAGTTTCAAATACACCAGTAGGGATGTGTAATCCTAGACAGGACCCTACATGCCCCACCACAGAAACATTCATTACCTCAGTAGAAGCATGTAATAACACTAATGATCCCACTTGTTCAAAACTTGACACTACTGTGATTCCTACTTCAAACACCTCTACAAAGTTTGGTACCTCCACAGGACTTTGCAATACAAGTCAGGATCCCACATGTCCTGCCAACATAAGTACTCCTTTCTTTTCTTCAAATGCCACAGGAGACAATATCACCACAGTAGGGGAGTGTGATCCCACCAGTGATCCCACATGCATTACAAATGTAAGTACTCTGAGCACTTCAAATGCCACTGGAAATAACATGGCTACAATGGGATTGTGTGATCCTACCAAAGATTCTAATTGTGCTACCAGTCTAACTACTTTAGCCATTTCTTCAAATACTACTATAGAGTTAAGTACCACTGAGTTAGCATGTGATCCTAATAAGGATCCTACATGCACTACTAACAAAAGTACTGAAGCCACTACACCATCTGCTACTGGGGAGTTTACTACTATAGGTGGATTATGTGACACATCAATTGATCCAACATGCCTTTCTAATATAAGTACTCCAGCAACTATTTCAAATACAAGTGCAGGAACTATCACAAAAGAGGGATTGTGTGATCCTAACAAAGATCCTACTTGTGTCACCAGTGTTACTTGGTCACCCACTACATTAAATAGTACTACAGAATTAAGTACCACTGAGATTTTCTGCAATCCCAGTAATGATCCTACATGTACTCCTAATATAAGTGCTATAGCCACAACTGTAATTCCCTCTGGGTATGTTACTACCACAAATGTTTCATGTAATCCCACCAGTGATCCCACATGCACTGGGAATGCAAGTACTCCTCTGAACACATCAAACACCACTGGAGATATTATGACTACAATGGGATTGTGTGATCCTAGCAAAGATCTTACTTGTAATACCAATCTGACTACTCTACCAATTGTTTCAAATAGTACTGCAGTGTTCATTACCACTGAACTAGAATGTGATCCTAATAAGGATCCTACATGCGCTGCTAACATAAGTACTCAAGCCGACACTTCCTCTCCTAGTGGAGAGCTTACTACTATAGGTGGATTATGTGATACATCAATTGACCCTACATGCCTTACTAACACTTCAGTTGCGGTTGGAGACATTACTACCACATCTATTGTATGTGATCCCACCAGTGATCCCACATGTACTGTGAATAAAAGTACTCCTTTCTATTCTTCAAATGTCACTGGAGACATCACCACAACAGTTGGAATATGTGATCCCAACAATGATCCTACATGTATTACTAATGTGACAGCTTCACCTCCTTACACACTGTTAGTATGTGATCCCAGTAAGGATCCTACATGCTCTGCAAATATTAGTACTCCTGTCACCAGTTCAGTTGGTACTGTAGAGTCTACAACCATTGTTTTAGTATGTGATCACGCCATTGATCCTACATGCATTGCCAATACAACCACTCCTACATCTACTTCAAATACCACTAAAGGAATGATTTTCACACAGAGAATATGCGATCCTTCCAAAGATCCAACTTGTCACACCAATGTGACTATGACACCAGCTTCTTTAACTAGTATTGCAGAGTTAACTACCACACAGTTTGTATGCGATCCTGGTAAGGATCCTACTTGCATAAGTAACATAAGTACATCCAACACTTCAGCTACTCCAGGAAACTTCACAAATTGTGATGCAAATAATGATCCAAATTGCACTACCATTACCAATAATATTTCAATCACTTCAAATACCACTGGAGGAATAGTCACCACAGTAGGAGTATGTGATCCCAACAAAGATCCTACTTGTGCAACCAATGTAACTACTTCACCTACTATTACAAATCTCACTGAAAATTCAAGTACTGTTGTGTTAGTCTGTGATCCCAGTATTGATCCTACATGCACTACTAATATAAGTGCTGTAGCCACAACTGTAATTGCTACTGAAGAGGTTACTACCAAAAATGTTTTATGCAATCCCACCAGTGATCCCACATGCGTTGGGAATGCAAGTACTCCTCTGAACACATCAAACGCCACTGGAGATATTATGACTACAATGGGATTGTGTGATCCTAGCAAAGATCTTACTTGTAATACCAATCTGACTACTCTACCAATTGTTTCAAATAGTACTGCAGTGTTCATTACCACTGAACTAGAATGTGATCCTAATAAGGATCCTACATGCGCTGCTAACATAAGTACTCAAGCCGACACTTCCTCTCCTATTGGAGAGCTTACTACTATAGGTGGATTATGTGATACATCAATTGACCCAACTTGCCTTACTAACACTTCAGTTGCAGTTGGAGACATTACTACCACATCTGTTGTATGTGATCCCACCAGTGATCCCACATGCACTGTGAATAAAAGTACTCCTTTCTATTCTTCAAATGTCACTGGAGACATCACCACAACAGTTGGAATATGTGATCCCAACAATGATCCTACATGTATTACTAATGTGACAGCTTCACCTCCTTACACACTGTTAGTATGTGATCCCAGTAAGGATCCTACATGCTCTGCAAATATTAGTACTCCTGTCACCAGTTCAGTTGGTACTGTAGAGTCTACAACCACTGTTTTAGTATGTGATCATGCCATTGATCCTACATGCATTGCCAATACAACCACTCCTCCAACTACTTCAAATACCTCTACAGGAATGATATTCACACAGAGAATATGCGATCCTTCCAAAGATCCTACTTGTCCCACCAATGTGACTATGACACCTGCTTCTTCAACTGGTATTGCAGAGTTAACTACCACACAGTTTGTATGCGATCCTGGTAAGGATCCTACTTGCATAAGTAACATAAGTACATCCAACACTTCAGCTACTCCAGGAAACTTCACAAATTGTGATGCAAATAATGATCCAAATTGCACTACCATTACCAATAATATTTCAATCACTTCAAATACCACTGGAGGAATAGTCACCACAGTAGGAGTATGTGATCCCAACAAAGATCCTACTTGTACAACCAATGTAACTACTTCACCTACTATTACAAATCTCACTGAAAATTCAAGTACTGTTGTGTTAGTCTGTGATCCCAGAATTGATCCTACATGCACTACTAATATAAGTGCTGTAGCCACAACTGTAATTGCTACTGAGGAGGTTACCACCAAAAATGTTTTATGCAATCCCACCAGTGATCCCACATGCATTGGGAATGCAAGTACTCCTCTAAGCACTTTGAATATCCCTGTAGATAGTAAGACTACAATGGGATTGTGTGATCCTAGCAAAGATCTTACTTGTAATACCAATCTGACTACTCTATCAATTGCTTCAAATAGTACTGCAGAGTTCATTACCACTAAAATAGTATGTGATCCTAATAAGGATCCTACATGCGCTGCTAACATAAGTACTCAAGCCGACACTTCCTCTTCTATTGGAGAGCTTACTACTATAGGTGGATTATGTGAACCATCAATTGATTCTACATGCCTTACTAACATAAGTACCCCTACAACTACTGAAAATATCAGTGCAGGAATGGTCACCACAGAGGGATTGTGTGAACCTACCAAAGATCCTACTTGTGTCACCAGTGGTACTATGTCACCTACTACTTTAAACATTATATCCTCAGTAGGAGTTTGTGATCCCACCAGTGACCCTGCATGTGCTACAAATATAAAAACGTCTCCTGCTACTTCTACTTCTACTGGAAAGTTTAGTACCACAGTGTTAGCATGTAATCCAGGTAATGATCCTACATGCATTGGTAATATAACTAGTCCATCCAACACTTCAAGTACTGGAGATCTTGAATTATGTGATATTACTAAGGATCCAAATTGCACTACCATTATCAGTACTCTTTTGACCACTTCAAATACCTCTGCTCCAAATCTTCCTGTTACTTTAAATACTTCTGCTGATCTTACTTCCAACATTGATAATAATGTTACCACTCAAACAACATTTGCATGTAGGCCTGGCCAGAATTTTAACTGCTCAGTAAATACTACACATCTGACTACTACTCAAGAAGTCATCTGCAATCCTAATGACCCATTTTGTACTACTATGTCATCTGATGTTGGTTCCATTTCTTCAAGAGTAAGTGTTATCTTAATGTTTTATACTTTACCATCACTTGATAGTAGCTCTTATAGCCGTGCTGCTTGGTCTGATTGCTTGTGCATGCATACATATATATAATATATATATATATATATATATATATATATATATATATATATATATATATATATATATATATATAAAACCTAGCTGACCAACCTGGTGCTGCCCAGGAAAACTTTGAATGACAACTGATAAACTCTCTCTCTCTCTCTCTCTCTCTCTCTCTCTCTTCTCTCTCTCTCTCGTCTCTCTCCTCTCTCTCTCTCCTCTCTCCTTTCCTTTTTTAAAGGTTGTTTCACTTACATTGCCGAGCATTTATGACATTTTATATTTCACCATTTCTCAACTGCCATTCCTATTGGAGCTGAACTTGGACTTGAAAGGCATCTCGAGTATCTCTGTTCATCCCAGTGACCTCAAAAACTATGGATTAGACACTAATATTTTTAATTTTTGACATTATATTTTTCACCCCTTCTCACACTCCACCCACTTTCCTATCAGGGCTGAACTTGGACTTAAAAGGCATCAGGAGTGTCAATATTCATCCAAGCAACCTTGGAAACTATGGGTTAGATTCTAATATATGTCATTTTTGGTTATTTTTACATGCCATCCCCTTCCTTTCCCTCCTTCTCTCCCCACACTCTTATATATATATATATTATATACTAATAATATAGTATAATATATATTATAATATATAATAATGAATAATATATATATATATATATATATATAAAACCTAGTTGACCAACCCGGTGCTGCCCAGGAAAACTCTGAATGACAACTAATAAACTCTCTCTCTCACCTCTTTCTCTCTCTCTCTCTCTCTCTCTCTCTCTCTCTCTCTCTCTCTCTCCTGTTAAATTAGTTGCTTCACTTACATTGCCAAGCATTTTTGACATTTTATATTTCACCACTTCTCAACCACCATTCCTACTGGGGCTGAACTTAGACTTGAAAGGCATCTTGAGTGCCTCTATTCATCCCAGTGACCTCAAAAACTATGGATTAGACACTAATATCTACCATTTTTTACTTTATTTTTTCACCCCATCTCGCACCCCACCCACATCCCTATCAGGGCTAAACTTGGACTTAAAAGGCATCAGGAGTGTCACTATTCATCTAAGCAACCTTGAAACCTATGGATTAGATACTAATATATGTCATTTTTTGTTATTTCTACATGCCAGTGGGACCCAGACCACTTAACAACTTTAGAATCATTATATATTAAAAGACTGGTTCCCTCTCTCAATAGTAATACTTCCTCAGCAACTTTGTATCTGGCATAGTTGTCATCTGGCCTTGGAAACCATTTTATGTCATTCCCTCTTCGCTCCTGCTTATGGACGGTTGGTGTTTTGGTAGTCTCTTTTTGTTTTCTGTTTTATGTGCTTTTTATGTTTTAACTTTTTATTGTTTTAACTTGTAAATTTTAATTACATTGTGAATTCCTTTTATGCTAATAATGTATTTTATTGTGTATTTTACTTTTCACAGACCGATGATGCACTGAATAGTGCAAAACGTTTTTTCTGTTAATAAACTTGGCCTTTTTAATAATATGTGTATCATGGACCCTCCTGAAGTCTATATATATATATATATAATATATATATAATATATATATTATATATTTTGATATAATATAGATAGATATATATATTTCAGTATATATTATAGTATTATATATATATATATATATTATATATATATATATATATTTATATATATCTATATATATATATATATATATATATATATATATATATATATATATATATATATATGTATATCTATCTATATACATATTTATATACTAATATTAATATATATATATATATATATATATATATATTATATATTATAATATATTTATATCTATATATTTAATATATATATTATAAATACTTATATATATATATATATATCTATATATATATATATATATATATCATATATATAATATATATAGATATATATATATATATAATATATATATATATATATATATATATCTATTATATATAAATAAATATATATTATATATCAGGGTGTGTCAAAATTGATATGGACAATAACAAAAGTAATTCAAAAAAGGTATTTATTTAAGTTTCTCTCAGAGTATTTAATATCTTATGTCGCCTCCATCTGCCTGTACCACAGCTTGCATTCTTGAGGGGTATGATTTCAGGAAATCACAAAAAAGCTGAGACTCAAACTCCATTTCCCTGAGCACCTCGGTCACCTCCCTTTGCAGGTCGTCGAGACTTGGTATACCATCATAGTTCACTTTGCTTTCTTTAACATGATCCTTTAAGATACTACCAAGTTTTAACACATTAAGGTCAGGGGAGGTACCTGGAAATTCACTTGACAAGAAGAAATCGATACCACTGTTTCAAAGCAGCTCCTGTGTCTGAAGAGCCTTGAAACATGGTGCCTTATCATGCAAAAATGTGAGTTCTTCAACAGATAACACATTTTCTGGATCTTTGAGGAAAGGAAATACTCCACCAGTAAGCACAGTTTCTCTGAAGTATTCGCCATTCCATGACTGTCCTTTTTCTTTGATGATCCACATTAACCGTTTGGCTGTGTGTGAAACAGAAAAATTCCCAAACATTCAGGAAATTTTACAACTTGGTGATAGTGCACGTCATCACTGATATCATCCAACTTTGCATCCCAAATGATGTCATTTTTATGATTTGGCTTCCTGACTGTGTAAATGAAGAATTCATCTGATGCGGCAACATGGAGAAAGCCAGCTTCATCCCAATCTTTAAGAAATGAACCACAAAACCAGGCATGGTCTTCTCTCTGTTGCTGAGTGAAGTTGGGTTTGCTGATTACATGAAATGGCTGGATGCCAGATTTTTTCAATTCACAACATACAGCACTATAACCTCTCTTCTTTCCCCCTTTTGTTTCAAGTTCAAGCACCAATTTACATAGACTTTCTAGATCTACCCACTGCCTCAGCTATGATGTCTTTTGACTCCTGAGAAAGGACTTCAGGCCTTCCAAGATTCTCACTCTTTTCGCAATGACAGTCATATGGATTTTTGTTCCAGTTTCTTTTAACAAAGGATTCATCTCTTTTAATGTATTTAGCTATCCAGGAGCATGAAATGAAGGATGCGCCGGCATCCCTGGCCTCTCTGAAGGTTATAGCCCGGATTCGGTCAATCCACCTGATTTCCTCAGAGTCGTTATCCTTGGTTGTATCTAACTCCATCACTCAGTCTGAAAATACACGAAATGTAAAATGAAAAATAGCTTAATAGAAACATAAGATAATGTTTTTGGAGATAGGCTATAGCAGAAAACTTCATAACTTTCCATTTGTTCTGTGGAGGGGGGAGCTCTAATTTCGAAGCACCCGGTATATATACATATATAAATATATATATATATATATAATCTTATATATATATATATATATGTATATTATATAATAATTTATAACAATATATATATATATCTATACATATATATATACTATATATATAATACATAGTATATATATCATATATATTATATATATATATATATATATATATAGTATTATAAAAGGTATAAGCCACGAAGGAAAGATAAACAACGGTGTTTCTACGAGATCTTTCAACTCAACGTCCTTTACTTAGCAGACGAACTGACTTACTTGAGAAATTGAGAGTACAGGAAAGGTCGTATAAGTGACAGATAGGGATTATAAGGAGATTAGTACCTAGAATCCAACACACCTCGAGAATGAGTAACCTTTCCAAACAAGCATAAACATGGGTACAATTTAAAAACAAAAAGATTAAGTCCAACTGCTCAGATACATACAGGGAAAAGACAATTAAAGTTGGACTTAATATATTTGTTTTTAAATTGTACCCATGTTTATGCTTGTTTGGAAAGGTTACTCATTCTCGAGGTGTGTTGGATTCTAGGTACTAATCTCCTTATAATCCCTATCTGTCACTTATACGACCTTTCCTGTACTCTCAATTACTCATGTAATTCAGTTCGTCTGCTAAGTAAAGGACATTGAGTCAAAAAAATCTTGCAGAAACTCCGTTGTTTATCTTTCCTTCATGGCTTATACCTTTATTTATGGATTTACCACATTCCAAACTTCGTGATTCAGTTTTATATATATATATATATATTATAAATATATTATATATATAATATATTATAATATATATTATATATATTTATACATAATGTATTTTTTAGATATCGACTTGCAACGGAGATACTCCCTAATCTGAGTTAGTTGTGTTTGCTTCCAACATAGGGTCAATATTCATAAAAAAAGGAAGTGATGTCTAACAGTTAGCTTGATTGAGGATTTTAAAAGAAAATCGCTGTCCACATTAATTGACTCTAATTACATTAGATAAGAAGAATAACATAAGAGCTCCGTGACACAATCTTCCGTTAAATGAAAATGCAATGGTGCCACTGACTAAAATAACGCTCTGAGAAATATCTGGAAATAAAATATGAGACCGATGTAAAATAAACTCTTGTGAATTATATATTGAGGAATCTTCAGTCATCGAGGCTGGATGAAAAGAAGGGCATTGTGGATGTAGGGGCTAACACAGCTTAACACAGATTTCTGCAATAGGGAGAATCATGCAATCACTTCAGATGTTGCAACAAAAGGCAAAAGTTGATTCATTTGCTGAAAGGAAAGAGTCGAGCTATTCAAGGTAAAATATAATGCAAACTGGACTCAACTCGTAGGAAATTCACCACATTGATATTAACACAATTGCAAGGCCTTTAAAGGTATTTGCAGGGTAATTACAATGAAAAATACAGTAAAAGACCATATGCCGATAACTTCCAACGCTTGCACTGTATCTGGATGCCTGAGATAGCTGTCTTGAATGCATACTCTTGGAGAGTCACAAATGACTTAGATTTAGTATGGGCAATGCAAC
>NC_061107.1:54330969-54338469 GCF_015104395.2 Macrobrachium nipponense | reverse complement strand
AGATTTGCTCGCTGCTGTGGACTGGTGTGGACCGATACTACTTGGTCTCAGTGGAAATAAAGACAGCGGAGATATAATGAGCTCCCAGAATCATGTTACAAGAATCTGATCCAACAACGAGGCACATGGCAGATATCTGATAGCCAGGCTCGTCTGTTTTCAATGGTGGCATTGATAAGGGGAGACACCATGGAGAGAGTAGATCAACACGTGGAGCAATCTCAAGGAGATATGGGGGAGGGGGCGAACTCTGCTCAGGTGAGATGACCGTACTCTGGGATGGGAGCCGACCGTCTAAGAAAGAATCTTCTGCTGCAAGCCCTTTTATCATCTTTTGCCCCTACTTCTGATCTGTCCAGCAGATGGCAGATGTTCCGGTGTAATTACCTGGCCTCGTGCTTAATCCACGTGTGCTGGCTTAATTCTAGGGCGTTCAGGCATCTGTGGAAGGAAATGGCTGGCAGCAGTTTTTGTGAGAGAAAAAGCTGTGAGTCACAGAGAGATCTTTCATAGAGGTAATGGGAGAATCACAGAGTGGCTGCTGTTTTATGGATTTAAATGAATGTTTTATGTTATTTAAGCTTGGGGGTGTTTATAATTTAGAATACCTCCTCGATCTAGAGACATTTCCAGCCTAGACAGGTCGGGATGGCAGGAACAAGAATCAACAAAGGAAACTAATTATTCATTCCACCCTTATAATTGATCTGATGACAAACCTAAAATTAACTCTGTGGCTATGAAACTACAGTTTCAACTTAGCAAATGCTTTTAACTTTCTTGGCAGAGTAACTAGAGTTATAGGTACTTCTTGAGAAGTAATGAGAAAATAAAATCTAACTTGACTTAAGGTAAATGTGAACTAATCAATGCTAAATTTATGACGCCAAAACAGCAAATGACTTGGAAACTATTAGCTCACTTTCATTAGAATTAACATCAACTGAAGATAACTTCTTTTAAGCTATGAAGAAAACAAGTGTGACAAACAGAGATAAACTTAAACTTAGACTGCTGCGACAGTTGAAACAATGGCATTTGCCCCCATTCCTAACTTTGCTTGACTCAGTTCTGGGTGTTCTTTGGCTGACTGAGGGTCAGCAGAGTCCTATGCCGGGACTGGGCAGCTGCTGATGATGGGGAAGAGGAGGAGGTGATTATGGGCTCCCGATCTAGGTTGACTGACTCCGGCATCGGTAGCAGAGTCAAGATGGAGGCTGAGGAGAAGTAGCCTGGATGGGGAGCTTCGTGAGGAAGATTCACATCTTGCCTGGGCACTAGCACAGAGCCGTCCCTGACAGAGTGAGAGGATTCGAATAGGGCTCTACGTCTAGGAGGGACAGAGCTTGGCGCTTCCTGATACCTTCAAGCAGCACTGGCTGTGTAGAGGCAGGTCTCAGAGGACCATAGAATCAGTTTGTAGCTAGATAAGGGGGGGTGCCCTGAGGCTGTCCAAAGGCAGGAGGAGGTTTAATATCCTGTCCTAACAAAATGTAATAGTTTCTGGGAATATAGGTAGCTACCACCAAAGTAAATAATTTTACAACAGTGAGGTCATGTGTTTCTCAACCAGACAGTAGGCAGGAACATTTTAACATGGTTGAGGCTCTCAATTGTGATTAACTTATGACTCTCAACCCAAGCTCCATGAGGAATTTATCCTCCCGGATTATGGATAGCTACGCCCCAGGGTCGTTGAAAGCCTGGAATTGGTGGGCAGGATAGTGACCTCTGGGAGGTGCAATGAAGATAGGGCTTTGAGCTGGAGGGACCAAAGTTGACGGATTCATCACTACCATTGCAATGGCAGGAGTAGCAGCTTTCTTGGGGCAATGAGCCTGTGAAGAGGTGTACCCATGCACTCCACATACATCACAATAGCTCTTGCTGAATTCTCTCCTTATTTAGTTGTTTCTATTCCAATGGCCATTACCGTTATTGTTCTAGGGGTGCCCATTCTGAGGTAAGGCAGAAGCCTACTATTGAGGAGCCACGTTAGAGTGCACTGCTCTGTGGTGTGCTCGGTTTGTTACAGCATCCGCACACTGGCTTCCGTGGTGCATTATTTGAACGTTGGGTGGGCTGAGAGATAGCTGCAGGAGGGAGCTCTAATGCAGGTGGTGGGTATCCTAGGCATCAGCCCGCTTACAACACTCCAAATGGTTTTAGGGGCTTTGTCCACCAAGTGGATAGCAAGATCAGGGGGAGCATAGGATAAGAAGTCCTCTAGTTGGAAAAGTTCGAAGACTTCCTCAAAGGATATTGTGTTGGAGGCCTTCATCCACCTCTGGAGTGCTGGTGTCTTTGACCAACCACTCCGTACAGGATTGGTTATCCTCCTTTGGCATGCTCCTCCACTTCTGCCTCCACTGGTCTGTGGTTAGCTTGTAAGCCACAAAGATTGCCTCTCGGACAAGGGCGAGATCTTGTCATTCATTGAGGGGGAGGGCCTAGAATGCTGTACAAGATTTTGGTGATTTCCTTTTGCAAAGAAAACCTGGCACTGTTTCCTAGTAAATTACAACACTTCCTAGCTACCTCGCGTGTTCATGCACAGCATGCAAAAAATTAAAAGATAAGGTTGGTTACTAAAAACTTCTCTCTCTCTTGGAATGCACACGGTTTAATCTTTCCCTATCGCTACTGTAACAGCAGTCAGATTTCTACCCCTAACAATAAATACCTATTATAAAAATAAACTCCTAACCTGTTGTGGAAGTTGGATCCTCTGGTTACGTGCCCTATTGGGATTTCATCTGCGCTCTGAATTCCAATTAATTTCTCTTGTGATATCAGTTTTTTAGCAATGGCTACACTCTGATAATCGTTATCACAAAGAATTTCACACAATTCTAACACGATTCATTGGAAGGTCATCAACTGTTACGTTTGTGGTTCCTTTCAAGTGCAACGGATCTGAGTTGTGGTGATCTAAGGTCAAAAATGAATTTAGGAACCATAACACAAATGAAAAAGTTAAAAGGCTATGGCATAGACCTACTTCATTGTGAAGGAAATTAGGTAAACCCAGAGGTTTAACATGCTTACATATATTTCATTACTCTAATGGAACTAAAGGCAGCGAGATTGGCTTGCTGCTGTGGACTAGTGTGGACTGATACTACTCGGTCTTGGGAGAAATAAAAACAGCGCAGATATGATGAGCTCCCAGAGTCACATTACAAGAATCTGCTTCCAACAACGAAGCAAGTGGCAAATAAAACTGATAGCCTGGGTTCGTCCATCTTCAATGGTCGTATTGATAAGGGGAGACACCATGGAGAGAGTAAATGAACATGTGCAGCAATCTCAAGAAGATATGGAGGGTATGGATGGGGGAGCGCTCTGCTTAGGTGAGATGACCGTTCTCTAGGATGGGAGCCGACCATCTAAGGAAGAATCTTTTGCCATGAGCCTTTTTGTTATCTTTTGTCCCTAATTCTGATCTGTCCAGAAGATGGCAGATGTTCCGGTGTAATTACCTGGCCTCATGTTGTTCGAATTCCATGTGGGCAGCTTAATCCACTTGCACTGGCTAATTTTGGGGCATTCAGGCATCTGTGGAAGAAAATGGCTAGCAGCAATTTTTGTGGAAGAGAAAGATGTGTCACAGAGACTCTTTCTTGGAGGTAGTGGGAGAATCATAGAGTGGCCACTGCTTTATGGATTTAAATGAACATTTTATCTTATTTAAGCTTGGGGATATTTATAATTTAGAACAACATCTATGTGTATATATATACTATATACTATATATATATATATATAATATATATATATTATATAGAATATATATATCTATAACTTAAAATTATATATATAGATTATATATACTCCATAAACATCTATTAATATCTCTATATATATATATTATATAGATACATATTTATATATCTCTATGTTCTATCACTTACCGTGCTCATATACATATATCGAACTACAAATGTCCTTTAATATCTAATTCGCTCTACCTCGGAATTAATATATTTTCATATATGCTTAACCGAGGGGAATTTATTAAGCGATAATAGAATTGGCCATCGACAATTCTACTATCGCTTAATAAATTCCCCCTCGGTTAAGCATATATGAAAATATATTAATTCCGAGGTAGAGCGAATTAGATATTAAAGGACATTTGTAGTTCGATATATGTATATGAATCACGGTAATGTGATAGACATATATATATATATATATATATATATATATATATATATATATATATATATATATATATAGTATATAAAAGGGCAAAAGCATTTGTTCAGTAAGTGGTCATAGGTAATCTTAATTCAAATTAAAATTTGCATTAACATTTTCGTACAAAATTTTTGATATAGTTGCAAGATAAAGAGTAAGGAATACCTAAAATAACTAAGAAATTAATGAAGGCCCTTGTGCATCAGTTGTATCTCCAAGACCTTGACCACTAATTGGCCCCTGCAAGATGAATAAAATTTCTCATAAAGGAATGGGATCTATCATTTTTAAGCAATTTTTTCATGGTGTACAATCGTCATTTTTCACTTAAAATAGGGTATTTAGCATAATATATGAAGCAGCTAAAAACCTGATTACTGTAGCAGTTTCATCACTTGAGCCACTAGTTGGCACTGGAAGGATTTGATTAACGTGGTCACAATTGATTTAAAATGTGTGTTTATGTTTAAATAAATATACATACATATATATATTATATTATTATATATAATAATATATATATATATTAATAGATATATAATGTATATACTATATATATATATATATATATATATATATATAGGTATATATATATATAATTATATAATATATATCATATACATATATGATATATATATATTAATATAATAATATATATATAGTATATATATATATATATGTATATATATATATATATATATATATATATATATATGATATATATATATATATATATATATATATATATATATATATAATATATATTATATATATATATATAAACTAGCCGGCCAACCTGGCACTGCCTGGGAAATCTCCATATAACAACCGATAAACTCTCTCTCTCTCTATCTCTCTTATTCCTGTTAAGTTAATTGCTTCAGTTACATTTCCCAGTATTTTTGACATTTTATATTCCACCACTTCTCCCCCCTCTTCCTATTGGGGTTGAACTTGAACTTGAAGGGTGTCAGGAGTGTTTCTGTTCATCCAAGTGACCTCGAATATCTGCCATTTTTTAAATTTTATTTTTCACCCCTTCTCCTTGCCCCCTTCCTATCAGGGCAGAAATTGCGCTTGAAGGCATCAGGAGTTTCACTATCCATCTCAGCAACATCAAAAACCATGAATTAGATACTAATATCTATAGTTTTCAGTTACCTTATCATGACACCACCACCCACCTCTTCTCAGCTACCCTTCCTATTTGGGCTGAACTTGGACTTATAGGCCATCAGGAGTGTCACCTCTCACCTCAGCAACCTCGAGAACTATGGATTAGACAATAACTTCTGTCATTTCTATTTATTTTTACTTGGCATCCCCTTTCCACCCCTTCTCACACACCCCCCCTCCCCTACCTATCAGGGCTGAACTTGGACTTGAAGGACATCAGTAGTGTCATTATTAATCTCAATGACCTCAAAAACTAAGGATTAGGCGCTAATATCTGTCGTTTTCAATTATTTTTACATGTTACCCCCTTCCGACCCCTTTCTCACCCCACTCCCTAATGAGGCTGAACTTGAACTTAAGGGTATCAGGAGTGTCGATATTCTTCTCAGTGACCTCGAAAACTATGGATTAGACACCAATATCTGTTTTTAAGGTTATTTATCCATGTTACCCCCTTCCCACCTCTTTCTCACCGCCCTCCCTAATGGGCTGAACTTGGCATTGAAGGGCACTGGGAGTTTCGCTGTTCTTCTCAGTGACCTCGAAAACTATAGATTAGACAGTGATGTCTGCCTTTTTGGTTATTTTTTACATATCACCCCCTTCCCACCCCCTTCTCACCTCCCTCCCCTAACAGGGCTGACCTTGAACTTAAAGGGCATTGGGAGCGTCACTATTCTCTCAGCACCTATGAAAACTATGAATTAAACATTAATATCAGTCGTTTCCATCATTTTTACAAGTCACCCCTTCTCATCCCTACTCCCAATCAGAGCTGAACTTGGACTTAAAGGACATCAGGACTATCACAAGTCATCTCAGAGACCTCAAAAACTAGTAATAGATGCTAATATCTGTCGTTTTCTGTAGTCTTTGCATTTCACCCCCCTTCCCACACCCTACCTTTGGTGCCAGTGATGCCATACCCCTACAATGTTCTTTTCTAGATGGTACATCACATGTATGCCAAGTTTAGTTCAAATTCCTCAATTCGTTTCAAAGTGTACGTGGAACTTACACACTCACACACAAACACATATATACATCCAAATTTACTTGGGGATCTATGTTACTCAATGGGTTAAACTGGTAATCCAAGCAGCTTACCTTGGATAACCAAAAATATCAAACTCTGGCCTTGAGATCAGGCAAAAACATATTCAATTGAATACATCTAAAAGCATGTTTCAAAAGGAGAATAATTAGGTCAACTTTGGGGTTTAACCTAGCTAATTATTTTATTTACAAATCAAAATCATCTCATAAGAATGGTTAGCGTAACTGGGACAAAATACAACAGTCCCTCACTACAAGATGAAAGAAGCAATGAGTGTGGTTTTCTTGAAGAGAACTCAATAGAAACCCACTTTGAAGGGCACCACAAAGAGAGTGTGTAGTGGGGAAGCCAATATTGCACACAAGCTGATGTACAGAAACCACAGCTGACTAACTCCAAGCTGTAATCGAAGACACCTATGATTATGTCTCTGGAATGAGGCATCTGATTTAGGAATCAAGGAGTTGCACAAAGGGTGGCTGGAAATGAACTCAATTCTGGTAATTAACAATTTAACAGTTTATGTTACTCTTCACATAAATACTTTGCAACTTGAAGCAGCACCCATAAAAATTAAATACATGTCTCACTATAGGTGTATCGCACAATGGAAAAGAAACAAAATTACAGTAATAGGCTAAAAGTGACACGACCGACTAAAACATCAAAACTGACGCCACCATCATCATGAGAATTGTTCCTCATACTTCATGGGGGCTGCAATGTGGTGGGGGGAGCTCACAAGTGAATTCACTCACTACAAAAATATGCTAGGCCCAGAGTAGCCACTTACGTAACATGGGATAGTTCAAGAGCAAAGGGGATGACGTGAGTCATAGGCGAGCATCCTACGAATCTTAAGCCTGAGTCTATCAAATTGAAGCCTTCTGTGACCACTGGAAGTTATGAATGTTTTGCATCCCTGGTGGCGTTATTGGGCATCTCGTATGGTTATGGCTACCTCATGGCCCAAATTCTAAAATAGGGGTGAAAAATGGCTGATGCTTTCCCTCTCCCAGCTGAATTGCCTCGGGAGAGGATTCACATTCCTCCTGCGTTCGAGC
>NC_061107.1:54303469-54325969 GCF_015104395.2 Macrobrachium nipponense | reverse complement strand
TCGCATATATTACAATCTTGATGCATTACAAGCAAAATGTAGCTTTCCTTCAACAAATTTGGAAGTGCTTTTTAATATCTCAGTCAAGGCTATGCAGATTATTAGCAATTATAAACTGAACTAAAGTATTCATAGCAAATACGTAGATTCGTTAGTTTTGATGTATGTCTTCTCTTTACTAAAGTCCCTATAGACTATTTTAGAATATCTTAGAAATGAACTAACTCAGCATGAATTACCTCTACCTGTAAGTCACATTATTTCACTCACTAGGTTGTCCATTTGTGAGTGTAAGTTTATATTCAATGGTGAATTTTATCAACAAATATTTGGCATATCAACAGGCAACCCTTTATCACCACTACTCTCAAACTTGTACATGGAATTCTTTGAAAAACACTATTTACCTAATATCATTTATATTCTTGTAAAGTGGTATAGATATGTTGATGGTATTTTAGCTGTTCTGCCTGCTGGTATTGATGTAAATTATTTACTCTCTAAATTAAACAACCAGGTACCATCGGTTAAGTTTACTTTTGAATTAGAAAAAGACAATTGCCTCCCTTTCTTAGATGTTTTGATACATAGAGAACCATTTCAATGTAAATTCAGCATTTATAGGAAACCAACCAACAACTGAACTTATGCTCATTTCTATTCATGCCACCATCTTAACATCAAAATTTAAATTTTTTCTTCTATGTTTTTACAAGCATTGCGTATTGTCAGTGCCCAATATTTGGATCAAGAAATTGAATACATAAGAAAAATTGGGAAAGATTTATGTTATCCTTCACATAGGATAACATGTATAGAAAATATGGAATGTACATTATAAGAGTATTGCTATACTTCAACTTGCAGGTACAACCTCCTAGCCCACCTAGTGGAACTACACAAGGACCTACAGTAAGTTCATAATAATTTTATACAATATACTTTTTGTACTGTCTATATATGAAAAGAGTTGGTTAAATGTTACGGTCCAGGTTATTCATGAATATTTATTTTATTTAGATTAACACAAAATATCGCGTATATTACAATCTTGATGCATTACAAGCAAAATGTAGCTTTCCTTCAACAAATTTGGAAGTGCTTTTTAATATCTCAGTCAAGGCTATGCAGATTATTAGCAATTATGAACTGAACTAAAGTATTCATAGCAAATACGTAGATTCGTTAGTTTTGATGTATGTCTTCTCTTTACTAAAGTCCCTATAGACTATTTTAGAATATCTTAGAAATGAACTAACTCAGCATGAATTACCTCTACCTGTAAGTCACATTATTTCACTCACTAGGTTGTCCATTTGTGAGTGTAAGTTTATATTCAATGGTGAATTTTATCAACAAATATTTGGCATATCAACGGGCAACCCTTTATCACCACTCCTCCTAAACTTGTACATGGAATTCTTTGAAAAACTCTATTTACCTAATATCATTTATATTCTTGTAAAGTGGTATAGATATGTTGATGGTTATTTTAGCTGTTCTGCTGCTTGTATTGATGTAAATTTTATTTACCTTTCTAATTACACCGTACATTTCGGTTAGTAACTGATTCGAAAGAACAATTGCTCCTTTCTATGTGATACATTAGAGACCATTCATGTAATTCAGCCATTTATTATAAGGACACCAAAAATGCCAATTATGTTTCATCTATTCAATGCTCTAACAATTTCAATCATCAATCTATTGTTACAAGCAAAATGCGTTTGTTTTCTTATGTGATACTAGAAATGAACAAAATCATGTTACCATCAGGCTTTAGAAACCAACAACAACTTTGAAACTTATGGCTTTCATCCTATCAAATGGCATCGGTACATCAAGTTTCAATTTTTTCAATTCCTATGTTTTTTACAAGCCATTTGCAGTTTGGTCATGCTCATTTCTATTCATGCCACCATCTTAACATCAAAATTTCAATTTTTCATCTATGTTTTTTCAAGCATTGCGTTGTCAGTGCCCAATATTTGGATCAAGAAATTGGAATAACATAAGAAAAATTGGGGAAAGATTTATGTTATCCTTCACATATGGATAACATGTATAGAAATATTAGGAATGTACATTTATAAGAGTATTTGCTATACTTCCCAACTTGCAGGTACCAACCTCCTAGCCCACCTAGTGGAAACTACACAAGGGACTACAGTAAAGTTTCATAATAACTTTTATACAATATACTTTTTGTGTACTGTCTATATATGAAAGACGTTTGGTTTAAATTTATTACGGTCCCAGGTTATTCATTGAATATTTATTGTTTATTTAGATTAACAACGTAATTCGCATATATTTACCAATCTTGATGCATTACAAGCAAAATGTTAACCTTTTCCTTTCAACCAATTAATTTGGAAGTGCTTTTTAAATATCTCAGTCAAGGCTATGCAGAATTATTAGCAATTATAAACTGAACACTAAATGTATTAATAGCAAATACTCGTGAATTCGTTAGTTTTTGATTGATGTATGTCCTTTTCTCTTTACTAAAGTTCCCTATAGACTATTTTAGAATAATCTTAGTGAAATGAAACTAACCTCAGCATGAATTACCGCTACCTGTAATTCACATTATTTCACTCAACTAGGTTGTCCCATTTGTGAGTGTAAGTTTTAGATTCAATGATGAATTTTGTATCAACAAAGTTTTATTTGGCATATCAACGGGCAACCCTTTATCACCAACTAACTCTCAAACTTGTATATGGAATTCTTTTGAAAACACTTTTTACCTTTAACCTACTTCATTTTATATTTCTTGTAAAGTGGTTATCTGATTGTTGATTGATGGTATTTTAGCTGGCTTCTGCCTGCTGGTGTTATTGATTGTAAATTATTTACTCTCTAACATTAAACAACCCATGGTAACCACCATCGGTTAAGTTTTAACTTTTGAATTAGAAAAAGACAATTGGCCTCCATTTCTTAAGATGTTTTATTGAATACATAGAGAACCGCAATTTCAATGTAAATTCAGCATTTTTATAGGAAACCAACCAACAACTGAACTTATGCCCTCATTTCTATTCATGCCACCATCTTAACATCAAAATTTCAATTTTTTCATCTATGTTTTTACAAGCAGTTGCGTATTGTCAGTGCCCATATTTGGATCAAGAAACATTGAATACATAGAAAAATTGGGAAAGATTTTATGTTATCCTTCCACATAGGATAACATGTAATAGAAAATATGGAATGTACATTATAAGAGTATTGCTATACTTCAAACTTGCAGGTACAACCTCCTAGCCCACCTAGTGGAACTACACAAGGTACCTACAGTAAGTTTCATAATATTTTATACAATATACTTTTTGTACTGTCTATATATGAAAAGAGTTGGTTAAATGTTACGGTCCAGGTTATTCATGAATATTTATTTTACTTAGATTAACACAAAATATCGCGTATATTACAATCTTGATGCATTACAAGCAAAATGTAAGCTTTCTTCAACAAAATTTGGAAGTGCTTTTAATATCTCAGACAATGCTATGCAGATTATTAGCAATTATAAACTGAACTAAAGTATTCATAGCAAATACGTAGATTCGTTAGTTTTGATGTATGTCTTCTCTTTACTAAAGTCCCTATAGACTATTTTAGAATATCTTAGAAATGAACTAACTCAGCATGAATTACCTCTACCTGTAAGTCACATTATTTCACTCACTAGGTTGTCCATTTGTGAGTGTAAGTTTATATTCAATGGTGAATTTTATCAACAAATATTTGGCATATCAACGGGCAACCCTTTATCACCACTCCTCTTAAACTTGTACATGGAATTCTTTGAAAAACACTATTTACCTAATATCATTTATATTCTTGTAAAGTGGTATAGATATGTTGATGGTATTTTAGCTGTTCTGCCTGCTGGTATTGATGTAAATTATTTACTCTCTAAATTAAACAACCAGGTACCATCGGTTAAGTTTACTTTTGAATTAGAAAAAGACAATTGCCTCCCTTTCTTAGATGTTTTGATACTATAGAGAACCATTCAATGTAAATTCAGCATTTATAGGAAACCAACCAACAACTGAACTTATGCTCATTTCTATTCATGCCACATCTTAAATCAAAATTTCAAAATTTCATTTTTTCTTCTATGTTTTTACAAAGCATTGCGTATTGTCAGTTGCCCTAATATTTGGTTATCCAAGAAATTGATACATAAGAAAAACTTGGGAAAGTAGATTTAACTTGTTATCCTTCAGGTAATCCTTCACATAGGATAATATGTATAGAAAATATGGAATGTACAATTATAAGAGTATTGCTATACTTCAACTTGCAGGGTACTCCTCCAGCCAAATCCTAGTGGAAACTACACAAGGACCTACAGTAGTTCATAATAATTTTATACAATATACTTTTTGTACTGTCTATATATGAACAGAGTGGTTTAATATTACGGTCCAGGTTATTCATGAATATTTATTTTATTTAGATTAACACAAAATATCGCATATATTACAATCTTGATGCATTACAAGCAAAATGTAGCTTTCCTTCAACAAATTTGGAAGTGCTTTTTAATATCTCAGTCAAGGCTATGCAGATTATTAGCAATTATAAACTGAACTAAAGTATTCATAGCAAATACGTAGATTCGTTAGTTTTGATGTATGTCTTCTCTTTACTAAAGTCCCTATAGACTATTTTAGAATATCTTAGAAATGAACTAACTCAGCATGAATTACCTCTACCTGTAAGTCACATTATTTCACTCACTAGGTTGTCCATTTGTGAGTGTAAGTTTATATTCAATGGTGAATTTTATCAACAAATATTTGGCATATCAACGGGCAACCCTTTATCACCACTCCTCTTAAACTTGTACATGGAATTCTTTGAAAAACACTATTTACCTAATATCATTTATATTCTTGTAAAGTGGTATAGATATGTTGATGGTATTTTAGCTGTTCTGCCTGCTGGTATTGATGTAAATTATTTACTCTCTAAATTAAACAACCAGGTACCATCGGTTAAGTTTACTTTTGAATTAGAAAAAGACAATTGCCTCCCTTTCTTAGATGTTTTGATACATAGAGAACCATTTCAATGTAAATTCAGCATTTATAGGAAACCAACCAACAACTGAACTTATGCTCATTTCTATTCATGCCCCCATCTTAACATCAAAATTTCAATTTTTTCATCTATGTTTTTACAAGCATTGCGTATTGTCAGTCCCCAATATTTGGATCAAGAAATTGAATACATAAGAAAAATTGGGAAAGATTTATGTTATCCTTCACATAGGATAACATGTATAGAAAATATGGAATGTACATTATAAGAGTATTGCTATACTTCAACTTGCAGGTACAACCTCCTAGCCCACCTAGTGGAACTACACAAGGACCTACAGTAAGTTCATAATAATTTTATACAATATACTTTTTGTACTGTCTATATATGAAAAGAGTTGGTTAAATGTTACGGTCCAGGTTATTCATGAATATTTATTTTATTTAGATTAACACAAAATATCGCGTATATTACAATCTTGATGCATTACAAGCAAAATGTAGCTTTCCTTCAACAAATTTGGAAGTGCTTTTTAATATCTCAGTCAAGGCTATGCAGATTATTAGCAATTATAAACTGAACTAAAGTATTCATAGCAAATACGTAATCATTTTATAGGCAATCTTTAATACACTATCATACATGAAAAGTTATATGAAACATTATACAGGAACTTTTAGAAAGTTGTAGATACCATTTGCTCAGAATTTCACTAGAAATTTTCCTTAACTTGTAGGTTACACCTGTTAGACCAGGACCTTCATCTACACCACCTACACAAGGACCAGGCGTAAGTTCATAATAATTTCATCTAATGCTATACATTTTATTCACCTATGGGGTTGTCTTCCCTGGAGGAATTCAGGGTTCCTGCTTGGATAGGAAGCATCTTGAGAAGTATGCATCAATTACACTTAATGACCAAAGCTCCCATGTTGCGGGATCTCAAGAATGAGTAACCTTAATTTTTATTTCATTGGTCGGATATATATATATATATATATATTATATATATACTTATATATACCATATGATATATATATAAATATATATATATATAAATATCATATATATATATATATTAATATAATATATATATATTCTATATATATATATATAATATATTATATATATATATATATATTAATATATATATATATATATATATATATATATATAGGTATAAAAAAAGTTTGTGAAAATATTTTGGGAATAAAAGAAAAAGTTATTTCAGCAGAAAATTTTCATAAACATTTGCGTTTTAAGGCTTCGTTTGTCAGTGAAGGGAATTTTAAAAGAACTGTTAGCAATAGCACTGCTTTCACACGATGGAGGTTGGTAGTGACAAGTCGGAGAGCCCAGGATGTTGGAGAAGGACGGGTCGTGTAGAAGGAGGATGGAACAATTAGGCTGAAGTGAATAAAATACCTCATAATTACATGTATTTTTTATTTAGATTTTTTTTTTTTTTTTTGAAGAAAAAAGATGCATGCATCATTGAATCCCTTTCCCTCCCTATCAGTGGTATTCATTGGACACAATAAAAAAAAAGTAAGCCCAACTGAATCTCCATTCCATCAAAATTAGGCTTGCTTATTCATTAGACACCTTTCAAAGATTTCTAATATATTTTTAAAAATCTCCCCCTCTCCATCTAAATTATTCATCAAAACCAGTCATTAGCGTAGAACTAGCCATAATTCCTGGTTCAACAATTCCATGGTGAGGCAGCAGGAAAGAGTGCACTAGAATTCAATGATCAAACATGAATGTTGCTCAGCAACATTTACACTACTTACTTGATACGTAAAGCCATATGTTACAGCTCTTAGCTAATCATTTAAATTAGATTTCTTGCGAGAAAAGGAATCATAATTAAAAGACTATCAATCCGCTTGCCTCAGAATCTTCAACCTCCCACACCTAAAACCCCAGCCCCGGCTACCCCGCCCGTAGTATCGATAACGGTTATTTTTAGACAAAAGAAGCCTTAAAATGCATGTTTATAGAACATTTGCTGCACTAAATTACTTTTTCTTTCATTCCTCAAAATATTATCATAAACTCGTGTTACACCCTACATATATATATATATATATATATATATATATATATATATATATATATAATACATATATATATATATATATATATATATATATATATATATATATGAACTAAAAAAATCCTATTCGGTTTATATATATGAAAATATATCACTTCTGAGGTAGGTCGAATTAGATATTAAAAGATTCATAGCGAGAAATATATCTTATATATATATATATATTATATATATATATACTATCTATTATATCTATATATATACAATATATATATATATAGGTTTTTTTTGCCACGAAGGAAAAAATGAAAAGCGAGATACCGAGTACTTTCGGTCCTATTCGGACCCTTTACTGAGTGTGTCTCAGTAAAGGGTCCAAATAGGACCGAAAGTACTCGGCTATCTCGCTTTTTCATTTTTTCCTTCGTGGCAAAAAAAAACTTTATTTATCATAAGCATCACGTTTTATATACTTCGTGATCAAGTTATTCATATATATATATATATATATATATATATATTATATATATATATATACATACATACATATATATCATATATATATATATACATATATATATATATATATATATCTATATATATATTATATCATATACATATATAATATAAGTGATGTTGCCGATCGGTAACTGATTTCTTCTCTGTCCACTGGGCTGTGGTTCGAACCCACAAGAGGACGAAATTATTATCAACTAAAAGATTCCTCTTTGGTTGACATATATGAAATATTAATTCTGAGGTAGAGCAAAATTAGATATTAAGGGACATTTGTAACAATAATAATTTATATGAATCACAGAGATGAGTAATTATATATATATATATATATATATATATATATATATATATATATATATATATATATATGAACTAAAAAATTCCTATTTCGATTTATATATATGAAAAAATATATCAATTCTGAGGTAGAGCGAATTAGATATTAAGGGACATTTGTAACAATGATAATTTATATGAATCACAGTGATGAGATAATTATTCATATATATATATATATATACATTATATACATCTACATATACATATATATATATATATATATATATATATAATATATATATATATAAATATATATATATACATATATATATATATATATATATATATATATATACATATAAATAAACATTACCTGCTTCGAAACGAGAATGATAAGGGAAACTGCGTTTTAGCCTAATTGGTTATATCTACAATAGAAAATCATATCACATTAATGGTTAGCATAACAGGTGCAAAATGCAACACTCACTGCAAGATGAAAGAAGCAATGAGTGGGGTTTTCTGGAAGGGAACTCAATAGAAGCCCACTTTGAAGGGCGCCATAAAGAAAGTGTGTAGTGGGGAAGCCAATATTGCACACAAACTGATGTGGAGGAACCACAAATAACTAACTCCTAATCTGTACTCGAAAACACCAATTATTACTTCTCAGGGATGAGGCTTCTGATTTAGGGATCGAGGAGTTGCACAAAGGGTGGGTGAAATGAACTCAATTCTCTTAATCAACAATTTAACAGTTTATGCTACACTTCACATAAAACTTTTCAACATGAAGCAGCACAAACAAAAATGAAATACAGGCCTCACTATACGTGTATAGCACAATGAAAAAGAAACAAAATAACAGTAATAGGCAAACAGTGACATGGCTGACTAAAACCTTAAAACTTACACTATCATGCTCTGAAGCTTTGTTAGTCAAAAGGGACTTCAGGACAATACTGGATACAAATGTTCCTTACCAGCGGGAAGCTATAGCTGACTCTCCTTGCTGTGACATGCAACACGTAATCCCCCCGTCTCACATATAGCACTCCCAAGACTACAGCTACCATGCATGCCTCTGCAGGATGGATTAATATAATAGGGCAATAAATATTTTTCTATCCTCAAAATACAATAGCACAAGCACCCTGTTCTTTTGCGGAAGCTGTCCTAGTTAACCGTAAATACAACAAAATACAAAAAAGAGAATACATAATAATTAATACAACCCTCCCAGCATTAATGAAATACGACAAATCATAGAATTATACATAATTATAGCTTATAGCCGTCGTGCCACACAGGTGCCCTCTTGCATCTCTGTTGTCGAGGATCTGGAAATGATTCTGATTCCCAGGAATCGCAGTACGCAGGTAATGGCGATGCTGGTGCCACTGAGGCACGAAGGTGGCGCCTGTTGCTTACTGATACCCAACCACATCCATCCAACCGTACGTGGTACTGATGCTACCCAAATCATATTACTTCTATTACCACACCCAAGCGATCCCAAAGTTTGGATGTGGGGTCCTGAATGCAGACATTTTGTCCCACTTGGAGGGGTTTCAGAGTCCACGAGTTTCTTTCTGTTTTCCCGAGACTTCTCATTCTCTTTGGCCATTTTCAATTCTCTAGACCTAAGAGATTTCTTCCAATACTTATTTACTCAGTAATACTGGTGGGCAATGGGCACCGAGTCCCTCAGGACCCAACTGAGCTAGCAACACTTATTCTCCATGCAACGGCGTATTGTGATACTGCAAGAAGGCTCTGGCAACCTGATCCGTATCCAGACTACCCCCAGTCCCTAAGTGGTCACTGATGGTGCGTTTTGCTACCTTGACAACTGCCTCTGCGTGCCCATTTGATTGGGAATATAAAGCTGTTGATATCCTGGTGACACTCCCCATCTCCTTAGAAAATTCCTCATCTCCTCACTCGACAAATTGGATCCTCCGTCGGTAGCCAACTCCTCTGGGGCACCCCATCTGATAAAATACCCTCTAAATTTCTTGATGAGACGTCCTAATGTGGTACCATTAGGCAGATGCGCCACCTCTACCTGGAAGAGGTCCACCACAACCTGTTGAAAGGGATACTCTGGTGGGGATGTCATGATCAAACGTTCTCACTGCTGAGATGAGGTGTGCATCTCACATACTTGACACATTGCCCTTTGATGCTCTAAGTCACCTGTTATACCCAGCCAATACACTGACTGACAGGCCCTTCTTAACATAGAGTCGAGACTTTGATGCCCGCTATGCATGTTAGCCGCTACCTGCTGCCGTAATCTTCCTGGGATGACCAAATGTACACATCCTTGGTCATAGGTATATGTAATCAGTTCACATAATACCGCTAACCGTTCTCGCACACCAAAGAAAGGTTTTAAACACTGAAGTTTTTGACTCTTACTCAGAGGCCAGTCACTGTTGTAAACTCTCCTCAGTAGTAACTGGTACACCGGGTCATCTCGAGCAGCACACTGAGGACAGTCTCTTCATCCATTATGGCAACATCGTCCACCTCAAGCACTACTGCCAAGGACGTTACTATGGTAACTGTGAGGTCTTCTAGCTTGACACAGAGGGATGGGTAGCAGGAGAGTGTGTCAGCCACACAGTTTCTTTTTCCAGCCTCGACTGCAGCATACCCTGATTCTGTAGCGGTGAGATGTCTGCTGCCACATAACACCAAACGCCATCCCCCTTGGCAACAGGAAGGGGTGTCCACAGTAACACAGTTGCAATACTGTTGCATTACCACAAATCCAAAACCCTCTCTACACCAGTCTGTCACTGCAGCCGTCTACCATGATTTGTCATGGTAAATCAAGCCTTCCTTGGCTAAATGACATATAGTACTCTTTGCCTTCTCGAATTCTCGTTGCAGCTGATCATCCCAATAAACGTTTTTCTTTGATGGCTTCTTAAGCAGATCCCTGAACAGAGGTGATACCTTGGCTGACGTCTCTCTCTAACTGTTTCTTCACCTCATTCTCCCAATGTTTGGGAATAGGCAATGATGTATGAAATGCCACAGGCTTAGCATTTGGCACAACATAAATATGGTGCTAACGACCTTCCATCACCAGAAGGGGGTACTGGCTTGTGTGAAACGTGGTGGCCAAAAAACATTGCAAGAGCCATTCCTGCAATCGGTCGACATTCATCTCAACCAAGGGGAAAGGTGGGTTCATCTTGTTTGTGGGTTGGGCAAAGACCGTTGGGATACTGCCTGGCTGGGCCAATAAGGCTGACAGATTATCCATCAGGGGACCCACCCAATTTCACTGCTCTCGCAGACATTAGACACCTTAGCATAAGGGAAATCTCTTGGCATTAAACATAGTTCTTTACATAAATCTAAAGATAAGAAAACACATGATAAGGATTCAACAAATTAAACCATTTGCTCACACTTCACAAAACCTATTTTAATGCAACACAAAATCCCTCCCCATACTGGTACTGCCTTCCCCACAATGTCCACCAACTTCACCTTCGGTTTTTGCAACTGACCCTTGCTCAACCTAATAAACTAAGATGCTGAGTGCCAACCACATGCACTTCTACCCCATTATTGGCCACTGCCATTGCCTGACACCATTTCCCATTGCTTAGGATGAGAATACCTATCTTCACCTTATGCAGGTTACTAGAACCAGTATATGACACTCTAACAGTCGCCAAAGAATTTTTACCTCCCTGACTTTTCTTCTTTCCTTTCAGGCAACACCTGGCCATATGCCCTTTACCACCACAATTAAAGCACTCAACATCCCTTGCCGCACAGGCTTGGCATCCCTACCCATGATAACTGTTGCAACTACTAAACTTAGACCTATCATTTGATGGGCCCCTCCACTGCTTACCTATACCTGCAGCCCTGACCTCTGCCACAGGTGGCTCTTCTTCGTTAGGCAGTTCGACTGCCACCACAAAAACATTGGGTTTAACCCCCAATGAGTCACAAGTTGCCGTCTCGAATGCAAAGCATTTTGTTTTCAAATCCTCCAATGACATAAACTCATTTGCTGACTGATACAACTCTCTTTTCAGCATAGGGTTATGTAGGCCAACCATTATCTTCCTAACAAGGGTGTACTCTGCTAAATTACTAGAACACAACGAGCACTTAAATCTGCAATCAATTGCCTGTTGAAGAAACTTATTAAAGTAAACTTTAATGGGTTCCTCTGCTGACTGATGGCTACTAAAGAACGTGTCCCATAGCACAGCCTGGTTAGACGATGACGTCACTAGCTCCTGTATTGTGTCCAGCATCCCCGAGGGCGTCATCGCAAATATTTCATCTGATGACACCTTTCCGTCTAAAGCACTCTGCAATTCAGCCTCACACCAGAGACGCAGGTGCATGACGGCTTCCATTTCCACCCATTTGTTCAGATGAATCCAACACTCTACCAACCTCATCTAGCTTCAAAATGCAGACAGGGACACTTCTAACTTGCAATTCTTGGGCCCCATTGCTGACACAGTGGACTGCAGAGGTACAGAAGTATTCCCTTGAAGTGCTGATAACTGACGTGTCATTGCATCAATCCCTGCTTGTTGAGACTGCAATGCATGTGAGACCCTGCCAGCTCCTACTGCTGGGGCAGCCAGCAAGATTGCGGACATTGCAGGCATGGCTTTTCGCACATGCCAACTCATCTTGATTAAATCTTTAGTTCTTAATTGTCGCTGCATCATGTGAGGGGTAGAGAGAGAGAGCAAACTTTTGAAGCTTTATCAGTCCAAACAGAGATCAGGACAATACTGGATACGAGTCATCCTTTCCAATGGGAAGCTGCAACTGACTTTCCTTGCTGTGCCGTGCAAAGCACACTTCCCCCCGTCTCACATACTGTACTACCAAGAATACCGCTAGCCCATACAATTAATAATTTAACAGTTTACTTTACACTTCACATAAATGCTTTGCCACATGAAGAAGTACAAATAAAAATGAAATACAGTTCTCACTATACTTGCATAGCACAATGAAAAAGAATCAAAGTAATAATGATAGGCTAATAGTGACGTGACTGACTAAAACCTTAAAACTGACTGAAACTTTACCATCGTCAGGAGAGTTGTTCTTCATGCTTCATGGAGGCCAGCAATGGTGGGGGCAGGCATTTGCTTGATGTCAGTACTAGTATAAACACGCTCATCCCCCATAGCATTTTACCAACAACAATTGCATAAATAACCTTTGAAAATGTGCCTGTAGCGCTCTTGTAACGGTTTGAACGAAGGATACTTTATAAGCAATTAATGCAAATATACAAGATATGGACTTATACCATCAAGTTTTCTCCCTTCTTAAGGTACGCTGTATAAAAGGCACATGGTGTAATATGTTTGGTGAATGGTAACACTGTACACCAAGCCAATGTTGTTTGTAATTCCATCTCACAAAGTCGACATGATGAATTTCAATGCATAACATTTTTACATCATATTTAGCTAAGAAATATATATATATATATATATATATATATATATATATATATATATATATATATATATATATATATATATACAGAGATAGAGAGAGAGAGAGAGAGAGAGAGAGAGAGAGAAGAGAGAGAGAGAGGTATGTTGTATGGCTTTTTTTTTTTTTTATTTATGGACACTGATAAGGCGAATTAAACAATTGGCATTACGTTTTTATTCCTAACCTTTATTAGCATCATGTGCGTCAAATGCATGGGGGACATATCCCTCCAATTTTTATTCAGGAGGGAACAACATAACAATTTCCTGAGGCTATTATAAGTATTATAAACTATTTACTCAACACAAACAAGTATAAAATATAATAATCATAGAAAAATAGTTATGTATTTTTTCATTAGGTTCATGGTCAGATTAAATATTTATTTAAAGCTTTGACTGACATATCCCATTGTTTACAAATGAAGGCGGCAAATGTCAACCTTTGCAGCAACTACCTGTGCTTTTATTATTATTCTTCCTTCATCTAAGTCTTTGATTTTCTTATTAGACACTATTTTTCTAATATTAGGTTTTAACGTGAAAACTAGCAAAATGGTACACCTGAAAATAGAATAGTTCAGTTTGGAAGCTTCACTATCGCTAGGCTACAGGACATAACCGATACACTACAGAACAAGCTTCTTCCAATATGTGAATTTTGAACCTCTTCAAGGTTCAGAAGTCACAGTTAATGGAATGCTTGCTGCTGTCAAAGTATCTGCAGTGAATCTCAAATCCCTTCATACAGGCAACAAGTTTAAGGAAAATTTTTAAGATGCACAAGGGAAAATTGAGGAGTGTGAACTAGAACCAATGACTCTCCCTCACTAGCGCTAGATTCCAAAGAGGTTTCATGACGGTTATCATGAATATAATCCCAGTTGCGTGAGGAGTTATTGACAATACCTAACAGTATTTAAATGAGTATTTTACTTCATTTGTTCAATGGAACATCTGTAGAGGACTACCGAAAGGCATTTGGAAATATGGTGCTGGAAGTTCAAAGAATGTTCCAACAGTTGAACGCTTGCTGAGACTTCTTTTGGTCTCTCCAGCAAGTTCAGGTGCATGAAAACTTAGATGCGTTCCACCATAACACAGAAACGGCTGAACCATTTTATGTTCTGTCATGTTCACAGAGGACGTCTTGCTGCTGCACTTGACCCTCAAGACATAACTAATACATTTATAGATACCTTTTAGCAAAATTTCAATACAAATCAATTTTCTTCAACATGCAGTTACAACCTCCTGCCCCACCTAGTGGGACTCCACAAGGACCTGTAGTAAGTTCATAATAAATTTATACAATATACTTTTTATACCGTTTATGTATGGAAAAAAAGTTCGTTAAATGTTACGGTCCAGGTTATTCATGAGTAGTTATTTTATTTAGATTAACATAAAATATCACGTATATTACAATCTTGATGCATTACAAGCAAAATGTAGCTTTCCTACAACAAATATGGAAGTGCTTTTTAATATCCCAGTCAAGGTTATGCAGATGATTAGCAATTATAAACTGAACTAAAGTATTCATAGCAAATACATCATTATTTTGTAAGTAATTCTAAATACATTATCATACATGAAAAGTTAAATGAAACCGTTTACTGGAACTTTTAGAAAATTTTAGATATCATTTGCTCTGAATTTCACTAAAATTTTTTTCCTTAACTTGTAGGTGCCACCTGTTGGACCAGGACCTGCACCTACACCACCTTCACAAGCACCAGGCGTAAGTTCATAATAATTAATTTTCGTGTAATGCTATACGTTTTATCAACCTATAGTGTTATTTTCCCTGGAGGAAGTCATGGTTCCTACTTAGATAGGAAGTATCTTGAGGAGCATGCATTAATTATACTTGGTAACCAAATCTCCCATGATGGGGGATCTCTAGACTGAGTAACCTTAATTGCTATTTCATTGGTCATATATATATATATATATATATATATATATATATATATATATATATATATATATATATATATATATATAGGGTGTAACACCAGTTTGTGCAAATATTTTGGGGAATGAAAGGAAAGGTAATTTCGAGCAGAAAATTATCATAAACATATGCATTTTAAGGCTTAGTTTGTCAGTGAAGGGAATTTTAAAAGAACTGTTAGCAATAGCAATGCTTTCACACGATGGAGGTTGGTAGTGAGAAGTCGGAGAGCCCAGGATGTTGGAAAAGGTTGGGTATATAGAAGGAGGATGTAGCAATTAGGCTGATGTGAATAAAATACTTCCTAATCGAATGTATTATTTAAATTTTCAAGAAAACAAAATGCATGAATCATTGAATCCCTTTCCCTCCCTATCAGTGGTATTCATTGGACACCAATAAAAAAAAGTAAGCCTAACTGAATCTCCATTCCATCAAAATTAGCGTATAACTAGCCATAATTCCTGGTTCAACAATTCCATGATGAGGCAGCAGGAAGGAGTGCAATAGAATTAGATGATCGCACATGAATGTTGCTCAGCAACATTTACACTACTTACTTGATATGTAAAGCTATATGTTACTTCTTCTTCCTAGCTTAAACCCATTTTTATATGGGGTCGCCATTACGAATGAGTCGTCTCCATCGATTTCTGTCTTGTGCCTCGTTCTCATTTATACCTTTCAATTCCATATCTTCCCTTACACAATCACGCCATCTCTTTCTTGGTCTTCCCTTCTTCCTTCTACCCTGCACTTCATTCCATCGTATGTCTTCCAACATGACGTTCCTCCCTTCGTAACAGGTGTCCATACCATCGAAGCCTTCCTTCCTGTATTTTCTTCGATATTTCAGCTACCTTTGTTGATCCTCTTATATACTCATTTCTAATCCTATCTTCCCTTGTTACTCCCGACATCCATCTCAACATTCTCATTTCTGCTACATCCATCTTCTTCTCCTCTGTTTTCCTCATACTTGCCGTTTCTGTTCCATATAACATTGCTGGTCTGACCAACCGTCTATGGAACTTTCCTTTCAATTTCAGAGGGACCTTCTTGTCACAGAGGACCCCCTGATGCAGACCTCCAGTTATTCCATCCTGCCTGAATTCGGTGTCTCACCTCTTGGTCCATGCTTCCACTATCCTCCAATACGGACCCTAAGTACTTGAACTTCTGTACTTTCTTTATTTCTTCCCCACCCAATCTTATGCTACTTCCACCGTCCTCAGTAATACTAGAACACATATATTCCGGATTTTTTGATCTGCTTATTCTCATTCCTCTCCTCAAGTGCTGCTCTCCACCTCTCCAACCTCCCCTCCAACTCCTCCTTCCCCTCTGAACACAACACAATGTCATCCGCGTATAATATGCACCATGGCACTGCTTCTCTAACATCCCTGGTCATTACATCCATCACGATGTTGAAGATGAATGGGCTAAGTGCTGACCCCTGGTGTAATCCAACTCCTATCTCAAATCCATCCGTCTCACCAACACTACTCCTCACTCTAGTATACACATTCCTGTACATCTCCTGAATAATTCTGACATACTTTTCCGGCACCATCTTCTCCCTCAAACATCTCCATATTTCTTGCCTTGGCACTCTGTCATAGGCCTTTTCAAGGTCTATGAATACCAGATGCAGGTCTCGTTGTTTTTCTCTGAATTTCTCCATTAGCTGCCTTATGCAAAATATTCCATCCGTTGTGCCGCTTCCCTTCATAAATCCTAACTGTTCCTTCCCTATTCTAACTTCCTCTCTCAGCCTGCTATCTATGATTCTTTCCAAAATCTTCAACGTGTGAGACATTAGTTTTATACCTCTATAATTACTGCCATTCCTGGACGTCACCTTTACCTTTAAATATAGGTATCAATATGCTTTCCCGCCATTCTTCTGGTATCTTTTCCTGTTCGAATATTTTTACCATCAGATCATACAAGATGTCTACCCCTTCCTCTCCTAAGGCTTTCCAAACTTCGACTGGGATTAAGTCAGGTCCTGTTGCCTTCCCATTTCTCATTCTTTTAAGGCTCGTATCACTTCATCCCTAGATATCCCCATTACCATTCCCATGTTTACTTGTCCATCCTCTCTTACAAGTCTTTCATTTTCTTCATTTAGCAGTTGTTCGAAATACTCTTTCCATCTTTTCAGGATGTCTTCTTCCTTTTTTACGACCGTACCATTCCTATCTTTCATTTGCTTAATATGGGTGATGTCCTTTGTTCTTTTATTTCTTACTTTTGACAGTTTGAGCATCTTACTCAACCCTTCCTTGGTTTCCAGTTCATTATAAACCTCTTCATATGCCCTTGCTTAGCTTGAGCTACCACCCTTTTTACTTCTTTATTTCTTTCTCTTAATCTTTCTCTGTCCTCCTGCAGCTGTGACTCTTCAAATCTCTTCTTTGCCTCCCTTTTACCTTTCACCACTTCCCCCACCCCTCTTCTTCCCACCACCAGCTCTCCTTTTCCTCCCATACTATTCCAGATGTTTCCCCTAGTATCTCCTTTCCATGTCTTCTAATCACTGATGCATTCTGCCTCCACCATTCTCCCACATCTTCAATTCCCAGATCAACCTCTCCAGCACTCTTCTCCTGAACTCTCTCTTCTTATCATTATCCCTCCCTAACAATTTATACCACTTGATTTTCTTTACCCCATTCTTTTTCGTTTTCTTTTCTCTTTTCATCTTTAAATCCATACAAAGGAGCCTATGTTGGGGGGCCACGTGGTCACCTGGGATAACTTACAATTCCTAACTTCCACCAGCCTTGATCTATTGTAAAGGAGGTAATCTATTTGTGTGCATCTACCGCCACTCCTGTATGTTATCAAGTGCTCCCTCTTCTTTTTGAAGAATGTGTTCACTATTGCCATATCAAAGGACACAGCAAAGTCTACTATACTCTCTCCTTCTGGGTTTCTCTCCCCAACCCAATCCATGTCCTCCATGCACACGTTCAATTACATCCTTTTCATTTCCGACATGTCCATTAAAGTCTGCCCCCACTACAGTCCTCTCCTGCTCTTCCAGTTCTTGCGTTACCTCACTCATTTCGTTCCAAAAACGGCTCTTTTCTTCCTCTGTGCAGCCCACTTGTGGAGCATAAGCGCTAATGATGTTCATTGTTTCCCCTCCATAACATATCTTCACTCTCATAATGCGGTCATTCTTTCTACTCACTTCCGTCACTGCATTCTTCATTTCCCCCGACAACACTACTCCAACGCCATTCCTACCCTGCTCATTTGCTCCACTATAGATTAACTTGTAGCCATCCCCCACCAGTTCTTTAGCTTTATTACCCTTCCATCGAGTTTCCTGCACACACAAAATATCCACTCTCTTTATCCTCATTAACTCTGCCACCTCTCTTCCTCTTCCTGTCATAGACCCAATATTGAGCTGGCCTATTCTGATCACATTTAGAGCTCGCTTCTTTAGCTGCACCCGCTCATGATGCAGTAGCCCTCGCCTTGTCACAGAGTTAGGGCGATGTGTCTGTGCGCGTCGTTTACGGAGTACGCCCTAGCCCTATTCTCATCAATATCACGACTCATTCCATTGGTTTTGGCGTGGGTTTTTACAGTCGGATGCCCTTCCTGACACCAACCCTCCCTATTTATCCGGGCTTGGGACCGGCACCCATTGAGGCTGGCTTGCCCCCACAGGAGGCTAGATTTATGTTACTGCTCTAAGCTAATCGTTTAAATTAGATTACTTGCAAGAAAAGTAATTATAATTAAAAATCTATCAATCTGCTTGCTTCAGAAACTTCAACCTCTCCATCCACAACCCCAGCCCCAGCTACACCGATAATTTCTAAAAATAACAGTTATTTTTAGAGAGACGAAGCCTTAAAATGCGTTTTTATATAATTTTATTTTCTGCTCAAAATTACTTATTCTTTCATTCCTCAAAATATTAGCATAAACTCGTTTTACACATGCATATACTATATGTATAGTTATATAATATATATATATATATATATATATATATATATATATATATATATATACCTACTTCAAAACGAGAAGGATAAGGAAAACTGTGCGTTTTAGCCTAACTAGTTATATTTACAATAGAAAATCATATCACAATAATGGTTAGCGTAACTGGTGCAAAATGCAACAGTCCCTCACTACAAGATGAAAGAAGCAATGAGTGGGGTTTTCTTTAAAGAAACTGACTAGAAGCCCACTTTGAAGAGCACCGTAAAGATAGTGTGTAGTAGAGAAGCCAATAATGCACACAAGCTGATGTACAGAAACCACAGACAACTATCTCCTAATCTGTAATCAAAGACACCTATTATTACTTCTCAGGAATGAGGCGTCTGATTTCGGAATCGAGGAGTTGCACACAGGGTGCCTGAAAATGAACTCAATTCTCTTGAATAACAATTTGACAGTTTATGTTACACGTCACACAAATACATTCCAACATGAAGCAACAAAAATAAATAGAACAATGAAAAATAAACAAAATAACAGTAATGGGCAAACAGTGACGTGACTGACTGAAACCTAAATCTGACATTACCATCCTCTGAAGCTTTGTTAGTCCAAACAGAGTTCAGGACAACACTAAAAACAAATGATCCTTACCAGCGGGAAGCTGCAACTGACTCTCCTTGCTGTACCATGCAAGGCACACTCCCCCAGTCTCACATATTGTACTCCCAAGAATACGGCTACCTACATGCCTCTGCAAGATGGATTAATATAATAGAACAACAAATATTTTTCTATCTTCAAAATACAATTGTGCAAGCACCCTGTTCTTTTGCAGGAGCTGTCCTAGCTAACCGTGGATACAACAAAATACAAAAAAGAGAAAATAACATAATAAATAATACAACCCTCTCAGCATCAATGAAATACAACAAATTACAGAATTCAACATAATTATATCTTATAATCGTCGTACCACACAGGTGCCCTCCTGCATCTCTGTTGTCGAGGTTCCGGAAAAGATTCTGGTTCACAGGAATCACAATATGCAGGTACTGGCGACGCTGGTGCCACTGAGGCGCGAAGTTGGTGCCTGTTTTGTACTGACACCCGACCACTTCCATCCAACCTGTACGCGGTACTGATGGTACCCAGTTCCAACGGCTTTTATCACCACACTTGAGCGATCCCAAAGTTTGGGTGTGGGGTCCTGAATACAGACATTTTGTCACACTTGGATGGGTTTCAGAGTCCACGAGTTTCTTTCTGTTTTTGCCGAGACTTTCTCATTCTTTTCGGCCATTTTCAATTCTCTAGACCTAAGAGATGGACACCGAGTCCCTCAGTCATCAACCAGTAGCCAACTGAGCTGGCGACACTTTTTCTCCATGCAACGGTGTATTGTGATACTGCAAGAAGGCTCTGGCAACCTGTTTCATATCCAGACTAACCCCAGTCCCTAAGTGGTCACTGATGGCGCGTTTTGCTACCTAGACAACTGCCTCTGTGTGCCCATTTGATTGGGAATGTAAAGCTGATGATATCCTGGATGATGCACCCCCATCTCCTTAGGAAATTCCTCATCTCCTCACTTGACAAATTGGTTCCACAGTCGGTAGCATGCTTCTCTGGGGCACCCCATCGATAAAATACCCTCTGAATTTCTTGATGAGATGTCATGACTTGGCACCATTAGGCAGATCCACCACCTCTACCCAACCAACCTATCAGCAAAAGCCAAGTACGTGCATGCGTAGACCTGGAAGAGGTCCACCACAACCTGTTGAAAGGGATACTCTGGTGGGGGTGTCATGATCAAACGTTCTCGCTACTGCGATGAGGTGTGCGTCTCACATACTTGACACTTTGCCCTTTGATGCTCTAAGTTACCTGTTATGCCCAACTATTACACCAACTGACTGGCCCTTCTTAACGTAGAGTTGAGACCTTGATGCCTGCTGTGCATGTTAGCCACTACCTGCTGCAGTAATCTTCCTGGGATGACCAAACGTACACGTCCTTGGTCATAGGTATATGTAATCAGTTCACCTGATACCGCTAACCACTCTCGCACACCAAAGAAAGGTTTTAAGCACACAGAAACGGCTTAACCATTTTATGTTCTGTCATGTTCACAGAGGACGTCTTGCTGCTGCACTTGACCCTCAAGACATAACTAATACATTTATAGATACCTTTTAGCAAAATTTCAATACAAATAAATTTTCTTCAACATGCAGTTACAACCTCCTACCCCACCTAGTGGGACTCCACAAGGACCTGTAGTAAGTTCATAATAAATTTATACAATATACTTTTTATACCGTTTATGTATGGAAAAAAAAGTTCATAAAATGTTACAGTCCAGCTTATTCATGAATAGTTATTTTAGTGAGATTAACAAAAAATATCATAGAAATTACAATCATGATGCATTACAAGCATAATGTAGTTTTCACACAACAAATATGGAAGTGCTTTTTAATATCTCAGTCAAGGTTATGCAGATGTTTAGCAATTATAAACTGAACTAAAGTATTCATAGCAAATACATAATTATTTTGTAAGTAATTTTAAATACATTATCATACATGAAAAGTTAAATGAAACATTTTACTGGAACTTTTAGAAAATTGTAGATATCATTTGCTCTGAATTCCACTAAAAAATTTTTCCTTAACTTGTAGGTGCCACCTGTTGGACCAGGACCTGCACCTACACCACCTTCACAAGGACCAGGCGTAAGTTCATAATAATTAATTATCGTGTAATGCTATACGTTTTATCGACCTATGAAGTTATCTTCCCTGGAGGAAGTCATGGTTCCTACTTAGATAAGAAGTATCTTGAGGAGCATGCATTAATTACACTTGTTAACTAAACCTCCCATGATGGGGATCTCAAGACTGAGTACCTTAATTGCTATTTCATATATATATATATATATATATATATAATATATATATATATATATATATATATATATCTATATATATATATAATACATATATATACACACATATATATAATACATATATATTACACACATATATATATATAAATATGTGTGTGTATGTATATATATATATAAATATATATATATATACATATATATATATATA
>NC_061107.1:54178469-54298469 GCF_015104395.2 Macrobrachium nipponense | reverse complement strand
AAAAGGACAGTGATTAGTTAAACTCTGCGGTTTAACCTAAAGTCCCTCACTACAAGATGAAAGAAGCAATGAGTGGGGTTTTCTTGAAGGGAACTCAATAGAAGCCCATTTTGAAGGGCACTGTAAAGAGAGTGTGTAGTAGAAAAGCCAATATTGCACACAAGCTGATGTACAGAAACCACAGATAACAAACTCCTAATCTGTAATAGAAAACACCTATGATTAATTCTCTGGAATGCACACAGAAATGAACTCGATTCTGGTAATGAACAATTTTACAATTTAATTTCTTTTTACCTTCACATAAATACTTTTGCAACTTGAAGCAGCACAAACAAAAATGAAATCAGAACTCACTATAGGGGTATCACACAATCAATAGCCTGCAGTGACGGATTTAAGTGGATGCAATTGGTTTACGGTCACGTTCACCCCCCCCCCCCCCCCAACCCACCCCCGGATAGTTTATGTGTAAATATCAAGCGTAATTAAATTTTGATAATCTGTACCCACTGTACACAAGTGAAATGCTGTTAGAAACAATGAAAACAACATTATATAATTTTGTTTTTTATGCATGTATTTAATTCTTATATTTGCCAAAAAAACTTCACCTGCTACTTCTTTGTAAGCCACAGGTGTTGGAAACAATATAACAATATTCGGAATTATAATCTCTCCCCATTAAAATAAAATTTTGTACAAAAGTTTGGCATGGCTATGGGTAATCCCTTATCTCCTGTCCTTAGCAATATTTACATGGAACTTTTTTAAGGACAAAACTCTTAACCAACGAATTTTTTTTTTTTGCCCCAAAAAGTCCATAATAGGTTTCGGGTATTGTGGATGATATTTTCTGTATTTGGCCAGCTCACGAAAATATCCAGGAATTTCTTAATAATCTCAATAATTTAGTCCCTTCTATCAAATTTACTGGAGAGGAAGAAAGAAATTGTAATTTGAATTTTCTTGATGAAACTGTCCATAGAAATTATAGAAATTTCACCTTTTCAGTCTTTCGAAAATCAACTAACATTGCCTCTTTTGTTCATTACTACTCCAATCACCATCAAAATGTTAAATTCTCTGTTCTTTCTGGGATGTTCCTAAGGACTTTACGTGTCTGTAGCCCACAGTTTATTGACGCTGAGATTAAAACTATTTATGATATTACCTTGAAACTTAAATACCCAAGGACTTTTGTAGATGTGGTTTGGAAAAGAGCTAGAAAAAAATTCTATTTAACTAATGACAAACTTAAATTTAGTAAGCATAACATTCTAAAATTACTCTATGATGAGAGGTTTTTAGGAAATCCTAGAGTTTTAAAGCTTTTTAACATAAATGATAAGTGTGATAAAGTCTATTACGCACAAACCGGTAAATCTCTTCCACAACGTCTCAAACAGCACCAGTACATATAAGAGATTTAGATCATCTTATTAACTGAAATAAAGTTAAATAATGGAAATGTTCTAGATTTAAGTCTTGGTTTATTTAAACTTGATGCCTTCATAATGAAAAAAGTTGTAGATAAATATAGGCAACACAGTTAATATATTCAGTTTTTACATGTTTTGGACTATACGATACGTTGTAGTTTCTGTTAGGGTTAAATCTATGTTTAAGTTTGTGACCGTGTGATATCCGATAATCCTGGATTATATATTTAATTTTTACCCTTTTGACAATTAACGATCTGGTAATCTTGATCTTGTTGTTAACCTGATAACTATCTTTCCAACTGTATTTCATTCGTTCCTTGACAATGCCTTAGTAAAGACGAAAGCGCTCGGATTTCTTCCCACTATTTTCCTGTGATATTCGCTTATTTTATTAAGTCACGTGCATCTACTGTGATTTTTTAAGTATATATATAATATATATATATATATATATATATATATATATATATATATATATATGTGTGTGTGTGTGTGTGTGTGTGTGTATGTATATGCTATATATATACATATATGTATATATATAGGGTAAACAACCGCGGACAATCCATAGTCATCAAGCTGACTAAGCCTTATTCACTCGATATTTAATTGGTGAAACAAGAATACAATTACAACTTTAATCATACCATTCAAATGATTGAAGTTTCGTCAACATAATGTAATACATGAAAGCCTCATACGAACTAAAATAAGCATATGAGCTCTTCGTAAAATATGATCTCAAGGCAGTTTAGAAATCCAATATGGCGGCAATCGTGTGGCTGGCCGGTCTAACCACGGATAATCCGCCATGTTTCCCAGCCTTTCCAGCACTCATTTGAACAATGTTACCATATATATGTAACGTTTGTTGACCTTACTCGAAATTCCAGTTGTAATCAGCACAATAAAACAACATTTTGTTGCCTATATTAGTGAAAGTATGAAACTTTTTATTCCTGGGGTCATGGTTTGAACTAAATTCATTTTTACCTAGTAATCAGTGGTTTTATCCTTACTGTTTTCACAACTGAAACTCCACATTGCTTATTTGATTGTAATTATACACATCTTGGTCTTAATTCACTCCACATTGCACTTGAACCACGTAGCTGTTCCTGGTTCCTAAGCACTCACTCCGTAAACACAGTTACGAGCAGCAGACGACTACACTTAATGAGGTGCAAAGCTTTATTCCCTTAATTGTTTACTTTACTCATTATTTAGTTTAACTTTACTTCAAAATGTTTATTTAATTCTTGTCTATTATTCCTTTTTTTTAATCAAATTAACCCCGAAAAATTACAAATATTTCGGATGTATACTTACAAGCAGATGATGCGAGGAAAAATGACTCATCGTTGCTAATCTAGTGGAGCGTCACACATACGCCGATGCATTTATAAACTGTTTCCATGAATTCTAGTTGTCATAGTAATGCGGTAATGTTAAAATTGCTGTAATATGTATATACTATAATAATATCTATAATATATATATTATATATATATACTATATATATATATATATTTATAGGGTTAAAACAAAAAAACCGTGTGGACTGGCCACATTTTAAGATTTATACAGAGGTTAATGAAAAGGGTGGCCAACACAGTGCCCACAACCCCAAAACGCTTTCGAAATTTTTACTTATGATTAAAAAAGTTTAGAATATTGAAGCCATCTCGATGTTTGTAGAGTCGCTTGTGTCAACAAACTTCCCATTTCCTGTGCTAAATCCGCACACCACTTGTACCCATGGACGCTGAGGCACTTTCATCACAACAATCGTAACTCCGACCTCTTACCAGCACTTATTCGTACTTATTCAAGGGGACTACGGGATTCTTTGCGGCGTTTTGCGCTCTTCAATTGTTTATCAGTGTTGTCAATTGGTATGTGTTTACCCTCCACACTGGGTATAAGACTTACACAAAACCGGGGAAATAAGTGAAATTAGCCATCGAATTCAGTAACCGTATTGACGGTGTAATGGCGTTGTACAAGAGCATCTTTGCTCAGATGAAAAAACAACGTCAACAACTTCCCATCACAATGTTCCTGGTGCGCCAAAAAACCTCCTGCAGAAGTGACGGATACTCCTCCTTCTGTCTCTCCGGCTTCCTACCGAGCCACTACGCTGCCTCCTGCAGTTTCTCCAGCTCTATCGGAAGCTGCTGTCGGCGATCCACCGCCTCTAACAACTGATGATGAGGCGTCACCTGAAGATATATATATATATATATATATATATATATATATATATATATATATATATATATATATATATATAATATACCACACATTGCCTGCTTCAAAAGGAGAGTGATTAGTTAAACTCTGCGGTTTACCTAACTAATTATTATATTTACAAATCAAAATCATATCACAAGAATGGTTAGCGTAACTGGGATAAAATGCAACAGTCCCTCACTACAAGATGAAAGAAGCAATGAGTGGGGTTTTCTTGAAGGGAACTCAATAGAAGCCCATTTTGAAGGGCACTGTAAAGAGAGTGTGTAGTAGAAAAGCCAATATTGCACACAAGCTGATGTACAGAAACCACAGATAACAAACTCCTAATCTGTAATCGAAAACACCTATTATTACTTCTCTGGAATGAGGCGTCTGATTTCGGAATCGAAGAGTTGCACACAGAAATGAACTCGATTCTGGTAATGAGCAATTTTACAATTTACGTTACACTTCACATAAATACTTTGCAACTTGAAGCAGCACAAACAAAAATGAAATACAGATCTCACTGTGGCGGTATCTCAATCAAAAGCCTGCAGTGACAGTTTTAAGTGGGTGCACCTGGTCACGTCACACCGCCACCGCCCCCCACCCCCGATAAATTAATGTGTAAATATCAAAGCTGTAGTTTAATTTTGATAATCGGTATCCACTGCACACAAGTGAAATGCTGATAGAAACAATGAAAACAACATTATATAATTTTGTTTTTTTTTATATTTGCCAAAGAAACTTCACCTGCTACTTCTTTGTAAGCTACAGGTGTTGGAAACAATAAAACATTCTTCAGATTTATAATCTCTCTCTCTCTCTCTCTCTCTCTCTCTCACACACACACACACACACACACACACACACACACACACACACACACACATATTGATAGAAACAACTTGTTAAAGAGCCTAACAACGAACACGGTTTCAGACAAAACAGATCCTGCCTATCAAGCCTCTTGAAGTTTTTTTATAACTTGCTTGGTATTTACGACAGTAGTAGAGCAATAGATATACTCTACTTATATTTCCAAAAGGCCTTTACCAAAGTTCCACGCAAGAAAATAATGTCAAATGTTATAGCTTTAGGAACTGTAGGAGAAATAGCAGGCTGGATTGAAGACTGGCTAACTAACAGAAAACAGAGTCGTAATAAATAGTGAAGAATCAGAGTGGGCAGATGTGACAAGCGGAGTTCCTCAGGGTTCTGTCCTTGGCCCGCTCTTCTTTTGATTTACATGAATGACATTGGTGTAGGCTGCAAATTCGCAGATGACACCAAACTAAGTGTAAAAGCAGCAGACCCAGATACAGCGGAAAGTTTAAGATATGATCTAAAGAAATTAGGAGAGTGGTTAAAAATATGGCAAATCCCTTTTAACCTGGATAAATGTAGTGTTACGAATAGGCACAAGCAACCCTCATGTCAACTACTTACTACTTGGGAATGACTAGTGTAAAACAAGAAGAGGACCTTAGAGTTATTATTATCAAAATCCACAAAACAATGCATAAAACCTGAAAAGAAGGCACAGAAACTAGTGGGATATATAAAGAGGCACTTCAGATACAGAAATGAGGAAACAGTTCTGCAGCTCTACACATCAATAGTTAGGCACATCTTGAATATGCAGTACAGTTTTGGTGAACAACACTAAGAAAGGACATAAATAGACTAGAAGGGGTAAAAGTGAGAGCCACAAAGTTAATTCCATCCATCAGGCAAATAGATTACCAAAGACCACTAGAGAGCCTGAACATTAATGACCTAGAAACACGACGATTGCGAGGACAACTAATAGAGACATTCAAAATACTGAAAGGCATAACAAAAGTAGATAGTAACCTCTTCACATTAAACGAAAACCAGACAAGAAACCGGATGGAAACTAGAACTGAAGAGATGCAACATTTCGCATTGTGGGAACTTCTTCACATAAAAGATATGTAACACATGGAATAAACTGCCACCGGAAGTTGCAAACAGCAGCAGTGTAGAATGGTTTAAAAGAAAGCTAGACTAAATCATTAGAACACTAAATGAATCGTAAAACCTGCTCCTAAAGATAATCGAGTGAGCACATGATGTCTCGTCTGATTGACTAAGTCTTTGAGACATCCTAATCCTTGTAACTCTTTGTAATTCAGTACATACAATATACATGTGCATATGATGTAAATTATGTCTATTGTATATATATATATATATATATATATATATATATATATATATATATATATACATATTATATACATATATACATATATAGGATATACGTATATATATATATACACACACACACATATATATATATATATATTATATATATATATATATATATTATATATATATATGTGCGTGTGTGTGTTCCCTCCTTGAAAATGTAGTCTAACACTCTTAAAAATGGCCTTGACTGGAGGGACGAGAGTGATCACAAACAAAAAATCTATGGCAGAAGGCCGATAGTATTGAAAAAGGAGGAATTTACATAAACTCTGGACTTTAGTTTTAAATTAACTATATTTACATTAAGTTATGGTAGGTCCAGGAACTAATGAGGTGGTTGATAGTCGATCCATTGGAAACAAGTGGCTGGGAAATGAACCAGATATGGAGATCAGACTTTGCACAAAATGGGTTATTTCAATGCAAGCCTAATTCCAAAGGGTTCCCAATTTCCCCCACAATCAAGCACGGTGTTTGTCTGCAAAGAGATTGCATTCTAGCATTAGTACTAGGCAAGGAACACGTGGGGAACGTTACACACTACTTGCTCTTAGCTGAAAATATAACAACCCACTCAAGGGGAATGAAATGACTGGGCGTTTACACAGAAAGGACTATTATGTTGCTTGAATTAACTAGGGCCTGTTTACTAGCATCACAAGGGAATTAATCACAGCAATGAACCAAAATTGGGAGAGTGAGAAGCTGAACAAAGTAGGGGGGGGGGGGGGGGGGGGGGAAGTCGCCTTGGAAAAATGGAAATGAAATACAGACAAGAGGCAAAATGATTCCCTGACTGCACTAGGAATTACATCTCACAGTACCTGGAAATCCTGGGTTTGGTAGTTTTCTTATCTGCTGATATAGAGGTGTAAGAACACTTGTGGGATCCCCCAGGGGGCGGCAGAGGAGCAGAAAGGGTGAAGTGGAGTCGGCAGGGCTTAAGAAAGTCTGAGGAAGTTCTGAGAGGTTCTGAGAGAAAGCTGCTGCTGGGAGAACGTGAATCCTGGGCGAGCATCCGAAGCATTTTAAGCCTGAGCCTGTCGAATCAAATCCTTTTTTAACCTCATGCCCCAAGTTTTAAAATAACGGTGCACACATGGTTGATCCTTTGCCTCTCTGCCAGCTGGATTACCTTGGGCAAGTCAATAGTTGGACAAAGGTTGTAGGGAGAGTTTGCCCACAGTGTATTATACAATAGCAAATGAATAAATTTGATATTAGCTACATTAGGATCTTCTGACATGAGATGAGATGGCGTGGGAGACTTTACTCTTGACAATACACACACACACAAACAAACACATGTGTATATATATATATATATATATATATATATATATATATATATATATATATATATATATATATATATATATACACACATGTGTGTGTGTGTGTATTGTCAAGAGTAAAGTCTCCCACGCCATCTCATCTCATGTCAGAAGATCCTAATGTACCTAATATCAAATTTATTCATTTTGCTATTGTATAATACAAATACACTGTGGGCAAACTCTCCCTACAACCTTTGTCCAACTATTGCCTTATATATATATATATATATATATATATATATATATATATATATATATATATATATATATATATATATGTCATGCACATTACCGTGATTCATATATACTCATTAAGCTACAAATGTCCTTTAATTTCCAGTTCACTCTATCACGGAATTAACATATTTCCATATATGTTAGCCGAAGGGGAATTTTTTTTATTTATTTTTTTTTAGTCGATTATAAATTCGTCAGCTCATGGACGCAAACCATTGAACCAAGAATTCAGGTCGTACAGTGAAGCGCTCTAAACCACACAGCTATTCATATATATATATGTATATATATATATATATATCAATATATATATATATATATGTTTGTATATTAATTTGCTTGTGTGTATTCTGCTTATGTATATATGTTGGCCTATCTATCTAAATATCTATCTATCTATCTGTCTATCTATCTCTCTATCTAAATATCTATCTATCTGTCTGTAACGATCCATGCTGCAATAATGAGTCCCCCCTAGTGTTCCGGTTGATGGAACTATCACAGCACCGGCTGGAAGTTTGTACATATATGTAAAGCTAAAACCCCTGTTAAATATAGAAAATAATGAATATCCATTATAAGCGTATTGCTACAAATTTATGGATAGCTTTTTGGCCAAATTTCACTACAAATAAATTGTCCTCAACTTGCAGGGACAACCTGCTGGCCCACCTAGTGGAACTCCACAAGGACCTGTTTAAAGTTCATAATAATATTATACAATGTACTTCTTATGTTATATGTATACGAAAAAAAAGTTGGTTAAATATTACGTTCCAGGTTATTCATGAATAGTTATTTTTGTTAGATTGCCATCAAATATCACAGAAATTTCAATATCGATGCATTACAGACATAATGTAATTTTCCTAAAACAAATTTGGAAGTGCCTTTTAAATATCTCAGTCAAGGTTATACAGATGATTAACATCTATAAACTGAACTAAAGCATTCACAGTAACTATATAATAATTTTACTTGCAATTTGAAATACATTATTTTACACGAAAAGTCATATGTGAACATATTAAAAAAAAAATTAGAAAATTTTAGATATCATTTCCTCAGAATTTCACAAATAAATTTTCCTTATCTTGTAGGTGCCACCTGCTGGACCAGGACCTGCACCTGGAGGAGGACCTGGCGTAAGTTCATAATAATGTCATGTAATACTGTATGTTTTATCTACCTACGGGGTTATCTTCCTTACTTCGATAAGAAGCATCTTAAGAAATATGCATCACTCACAGTTGTTGGCGAAAGTTCCCATAATAGGAGATCTCAAGATTGAGAAAGCATCATTGCTATTTCATTGGTCATATATATATATATATATATATATATATATATATATATATATATATATATATATATATATATATACATACATACTATATATATCACATTAGGTAAACTCCGCGTTTAACCTAACTAGTTATATTTACAATAGAAAATCATATTACAAGAATGGTTAGCATAACTGGGGCAAAATACAAAAGTCCCTCACACTACAACATGCAAGAAGCAATGTGTGGGGTTTTCTTGAAGGAACCCAATGGAAGTCAGCTTCGAAGTTTGCTGTAAAATGATTGTGTAGTGAGGAAGCCAATATTGTGCATAAGCTGATATACAGTAATCACAGGTGACTAACTCCTAATCTGTAACGGCAAACGCCTATGATTACTTCTCTGGAATGAGGAGTCTCATTTAGGTAAGAATCGAGGTGTTGCCCAGAGGAAGCCTGGAAATGGACTCGATTCTGGTAATTTACAATTTAACAATTTACGTTACACTTCACTTATAAACTTTGCAACTTGAAGCAGCACAAATAAAAATGCAATAAGGGTCTCACAATAGGTATATCGCACAATGAAAAGGAAGCAGAAAAACAGTAATAGGCTAACAGTGAAGCGACTGACTAACAACACCTTAAAACTGGCACTTTACCATCATCAGGAGAGTTGTTCCTTATACTTCATGGAGGTTGGCGATGGGCGGGGGCTGGTAGGGGCTGCAAGTGAATTGACTCAGTGCAAAAGTATACTAGGCCCCAATAGCCACGTGCTTAACATGGGCCAGTTCAAGAGCAAAGGGAGGACATGTGTCCTGGGCGAGCGTCCGACGAATTTTAAGCATGGGCTAGTCGAATCGAAGCCTTTTGTAACCTCTGGAAATTACTATAACTGGTTCACTTAAGGTAGATTCTTGGATGATCCCTATGCTTACGAGACGTTAGTTTGGCGGCCGCTGATTGGCTGGGAGCTGCCTACCTCCCGGTACCAGCTAATCAGCGGCCACCAAACAAACGTCTCGTAAGAATAAGGCTCATCCGAGAATATATATATATATATATATATATATATATATATATATATAATATATATATATATATATATATGTAGTATGTATGTTATGTATGTATGTATGTATATAATGTGTTTCTGTGTCTTCCTGTTTATGTATGCATGTATGTCTATCTATCTATCTCTCTATCTGTAATTATTAAGTTGAGTTGAATATGCAATTTAGGCCAAAGGTCAAGCACGGGTCATTCAGCGCTGAAATGGAAATTGACAGTAAATTGTTTGAAAGGTGTAACAGGAGGAAAACCTTACAGTTGCACTATGAATCAAGTATTTGGAGAGGGTGGGAAGTAAGATGAAGAAAGATGATAGGAAAGGAGGTACAGTAAAAGGAACGAAAGTGGTTGCGGTTGCAGCTAGGGGCTGAAGGCACGCTGCAAAGAAACTTAGTTAATGCCTACAGTGCACCGCATGAGGTCCACTGACAGCACTAGCCCCTACTGAGGTCTGTAACTATTCATGCTGAAACAATGAGGCCCCACATAGTGTTCCAGTTGACGAAACTATGACAGCACCTGCTGGAATCTTGTACTTACATGTTAAGTGAAAACCCCTATTATGTATAGAAAATAAGGAATGTACATTATAAGAGTATTAAATAAGTTCATAATAGTTTTATAAAATATATTTTTATATTGTTTGTATATGATGAAAAGTTGTAAAATATTAGGTTCCAGATTAATCATGAATATAGAAAGTACAATCTTGATGCATTAAATGCATTATGTAGTTTTCCTAAAACAAATTTGGAAACGGCTTCTAATATTTCAGTCAAGGTTATGCATACGATTAGCAATTATAATCTGAACTAAAGTATTCATAGCAAATATGTTATCATTTTATATGTCATTTTAAATACAATATTGTATACGAAAAGTACCCATATATATATATATTATATATATATATATATATATATATTATATTATATATTATGTATGTATAAATATCTTATTAAGATATATATAATATATATATCTATTATATTATATTTAATATAATATATATATATAGATATATCATATATATATGTATGGTATATATCTTTTATAGATATATGTTTAATATCTAATATATAAATGTATATGTATATATTATATATATATATATATATATATATATATATATTATATATATTATTATATACATATATATATATATATATATATATATATATACTATATATATATATATGGAGTACTATGCAGAGTTTGGAGACAGGGACATTCAGTGTTGCTTGGAGGTAACCAGTGGGGTCAAAGCCCCCGAGACAGTTCAAGGTTCGGCACCCAAAGTCTAATTAGGAAGTAACGTCTGGTTAGTCCAAGAAATCCTAAGAATAGTTATGATTTCTTCATAGCACTACCGTGTATCTTCTCCATATACATGTACATGTATGTGTGTCTGCCTGTTTATGTATGTACTATATCTATCTATCTCTCTAACTATCTAAATATCTATCTGTCTGTCTGTAACTATTCATGCTGAAACAATGAGGCCCCACCTAGTGTTCCGGTTGATGGAACTATGACAGCACCGGCTGGAAGTTTGTACATATATGTCAAGCTAAAAGCCCTGGTATGTATAGTAGAAAATAATGAATGACATTATAAGAGTATTGCTATATACTTATATTATCTTTGTAATGCAAAAGATACCTTTTGGCCAAATTTCAATAAAAATAAATTTTCTTCAACTTGCAGGGACAACCTGCTGGCCCACCTAGTGAAACTCCACAAGGACCTGCAGTAAGTTCATAATAATGTTATACAATATGCTTTTTATATTGTTTGTATATGAAAAAAAGTTGGTTAAATCTTATGTTGCAGGTTATGCATGAACGGTTATTTTAGTTAGATTAACACAAAATATCATAGAAATTACAATCTTGATGCATTACAAGATAATATAGTCTTGACCTAAAAAAAACAAATTTGGAAGTTTCCTTCTAATCTCAGTCAAAGTTATGCAGACAATTAGCAATCATAAAGTGTCGGAGATCTAACTGATCATGTTGTGGATAATGAGGTATTTGTTGCAGCAAAACAAGACTTATTTTTTTTTAAGTTTTTATTAAATGGGTATTCATGGTGCAAGAACTTTGTATTAGCTATAAGTGCAGTATACACATTTGCTATGAAAGATGAGGGGTTTTGTAAATTATTCCCCTTGAATAACCAGCTTAGAATCCACCTACAACCTCACCTGGCCTCATCAGGTATTTCTTCATGAAATAAATGGGCTTGTTCTTGCCTGAACAATCAGGTAGGCTCTGAGTCTAGCTGATTGTCTAGGTGATGAAAAGTATCCATTGCAAATAAGAACTTATTTATATTTATGTTTACATATCCAATAGTAAGTGAAAAATCGTGTGTATATTTTAAGCAAACCTTTAGAAATTTGTAGATACCATTAACTCAGATTGTACTGCAAATCAATTTTGAAAATACGTGATTTGAATATCTTAGTTGCACTACAGTATATATAAATGCTGTACCTTCATATATTGAATTTTTCAATTATATTTCCATCCAAGGGTCACTTGTTGGCCTAAATGTTGCTCCATCAGCATCACTTTAACCCTGGATTTATTCTCATATATTTATGCTGTTATGTACTTTTTTTTATGGAAAACCCTTGGATTGTAAGATTGTAGTACATGAAAATATTCAAAGAACTAAAGCAACTTTTGCTACATTAATTTGATCAGCTGAAGTTAAAATATCCAAAGATTTTAACAATTATTCTACCTTGTGCTTGATATCGGAGGAAAATTGTACCAATTTTGTCTCATCTTACAGGGAAAGCTTTTTGGTCAAGGTGTGTCATTTTAGCTGTCACACCGGGCCTTTTCTATTCATATACTAAGGTTCATTTCAGTGTTAAAGAAATATGTTGTAAAATATTGTGCACTCTGAATTACAATTTGTGATGAAAGCACAACCAAATTGGTATTTGTATGTAGTAAGCTTGAAAGTAAGAATTGTTTGTGCTCTTTACAAACTCCAGACCTTAAGGGCGGGCAACTATTTTCAACAGTAGCTTCAGCATATTCTTCCCGGCATTTTCCAATATGTAGATGTTCATAATTTGATCACTTGCTATGTAGATAATCGGTTTTCTTTGCTAGTTTCTCAAAGTTTTAAATCGTGTTTTTTTTTTCTTGTCATTCAGAAATTATAATGCGTGAATGTATGTGATGGAGAAATTCATTGTATATGATTCAATAGTAAATGTGTTCTGACAAGTGGATGGCTTATAGATTTAAATAGTAGATTCCATATTGTTTCTACTCTTTTTTTTCTGTTGTCTCCCTTGTGTGTATTTACTTCCATTGACTTTCAAGACTGACATATTTGTCCATTTTTTTTTCTTTTTGCCGATCTGGTTCCTTTCGTGTCCATTGTGATTTCCCAGGCTGATTCTGGTTCTTGCAATAGAAGTTATTTCAAAATTTCTCCTGAATCCTCACAAAAAAAAAATTATTGTTTAGCAAGACGTGCAGAACTGTGTAGGTTTTCTGTGGCGCCAGATTTAACTGTTGAGATTTACATCATTCTGCTGTAAGGCGAAAGGAAGTGGCGTAGGGAATGTTACTTGGAAAGTGTTTTACTATTGCCTTATAATTTAATACCATGCCATCATTGATTTCAGTGTTAATACCCAACAAATACTTTATATATATATATTATATATATATATATATATATATATATATATATATATATATATATATATATATATATTACATGTATATATATATATATATATATATATATATTTTATATATATATATATATATATGTATATATATATATGTATATATATATATATATATATATATATATCTTAAACGAGCTTTTAGGACCAAATGATACTCGTTTAGACAAATGAAAGAAACTGCTATCAAGCAACTACCTACCCTCGATCTGAGGCTGAATCTCTCAGGGCGTTGGCTGAAATGCAAGGCTAGGCTAATAAACCCCCATAGATACAAAAATATAATTTTTATTTCCCAAATTAGCTGGCATTAAAATGGAAGAAAATTAATATATTAAAGTGGAATAAAATTAATTAACTCTGACCCCAAAAAAACCATTAAACTGTCATTTTCCTCTCCCAAATCAGGTTTAAGTAAGTACCTCCTTAATCTCTATGTCCGACTAACCACACCATTTTTAATAAGTCAAATAAGTCTTAAAGAATCCATTTTCCTATATGGTGACATTGAACCCATCTGAAATAAAAAGACCATAATTATTACACCACTTCACTCGTGAAAGTTAATGAAAAGGAATGTGTACTGCACCACACTTCTCTTTCTCCCACAAATTTGTTATCACTTCAAAGGTTAACTTTTTCAAAGTCCTGTCTTACATTACCTTATTTGATGGGTCTGCAACACCTTGCAACACTTCTCAACACCTCTTCTGCACCCTGTCACAAGTAATCAAGGAGTGTCCTCTCTTATTCTGATTACCCATCATGAAAACCATATATCATATGCTACAAACACACATGTAGACACGCCCTACAGGGCGCCTAGCAACCATGGGTGCTGCATGTCCAAAGCATTTGATTTCCGAGCTGTCGCCGACCTCAAATTGCATTGGTCATCATTCCTGGCTATTTTTCATTTCAACATTCTTCGAGGAATCTAGCACTTGCCACTAAGCGGCCTGTCTCTACGGCCTGTCTCTAATCGGAAAGAGCTGAGATTAACAATTCACTACCGTGCCCTTTCAAAGATATATATATATATATATATATCTTATATATATATATATATTATATATATATATTATGTGTATATATATGTGTGTGTGTGTGTATCAGATACTGGAAAATATATTATTCTGTTTGTTGGAAAAGCCAAAGGATAAATAACTGAATGTAAACCATTTCCTCTTCTACTCTCAGGGAATCGGTGATGGAGGTGGTCAAGGTACCGGAATCGGTGATGGGGGTGGTCAAGGTACCGGAGTCGGTGATGGGGGTGGTCAAGGTACCGGAGTTGGTGATGGAGGTGGTCAAGGTACCGGAGTCGGTGATGGAGGTGGACAAGGTACCGGAGTCGTTGGTGGAGGTGGTCAAGGTACCGGAGTCGGTGATGGAGGTGGTGAAGGTACTGGAGTCGGTGATGGAGTTGGTCAAGATACCGGAGTCGTTGATGGATCTGGGCAGTCTGGTGGGGGAGGAGGAGGTACTGGTGGAGGTGGAAGTGGAGGTGGAGATGGAGCCAGTGGAAGTGGAGGTGGAGGTGGAGATGGAGCCAGTGGAAGTGGAGGTGGAGGTGGAGATGGAGCCAGTGGAAGTGGAGGTGGAGGTGGAACTGGTGGACTTCCAGAAGTCATCCCTCCTTTCAATGAATTTGGCAGCATAGCAGATGGAACAGATTTTGCCTCCACCATGTATGAGGAATACAATGTAGAAGCTGTCAAATTAATAGGATTTGAATCTGTCACTCTGAGCTTTGGTCAGTCACTGTATTCATATCTTTTAGCCTACTCTAATGCACCTCAAGTGGAGTATGCCGTACATATACAGGTAAAGTCTCTTTCTCTCTCTCTCTCTTCCCTGGTAATCATTATGAAAAATTACTTTTTAGATTGTTAGAAATATGCCCTTTTGTCAACTAATAGTATTCTATTAAAATATATACTAAGCGCTTAATATAAAAATATTGACAATGAATGTTTAAATTATTCAGCTCTGTTATGTTGCAGACACCTTTAGGCATGTCTTCAAGTACACTCTTCCGGAAACGACGTCAGGTAGCCAGTTCGACAAATGATTCATCAGCTAATCCAGATGGAATTATTCCTGCGGATAACGTGTTATGTATCTATACATTCAGGTAAGTTATTCCAGAATAATGGTAATTCAGGTGAAAATACATTTCCCTTTCTCCTTTAAAGTAGAAAATATTTACATTTGAAATATTGTATATAATATATATACGTATATATATATATTATATATATATATATTATATATATATATATATATATGTATATATATATATATATATATATATATATATTATTATATATATATAATATATATATATATATATATCCGCAGGTAAGAAATATGTCCTGACCGATTTCGACTTCATTCCCAGGCCATTGACGAAGGCTAAAGTGATTATGATCATATATAAATATATATATATATATATATATATATATATATATATATATATATATATATATATATAAAGGTTTTTGCCATGAAGAAAAAAAAGAAAAAAATGAAAAAGCGAGATAGCCAAGCACTTTCGGTCTAGTTCGACCCTTTACTCAGGCACAACTGATATTACAGAGGAAAAACATATTCAAAGTTGGCTTAATATCCAAACTGATACTACAAGATTAGCAATAAGGTTGATTTCACTCTACAGAAACGAGGAAACGCCTGAGGGCAGCCACACCTTGGAGGATACACACGCAGTCAACAGACGATTCTTCCAGAAAACAATACATTTTGAAAAAAAAAAAAGGAGGCATATACAACTTATTACCATGAAATTTACAAAAATGTTCCCAAAAAATTATTAATGAAGAGACGAAAAAAATATAAATATATCTAGCAGGAGAGAGAGAGAGAGAGAGAGAGAGAGAGAGAGAAATAATAACTATATACATATGGGACTAATTTATTAGTAGTTCATTTATTTTATGGTCTTCATAAACATTTTACAAATATACGGTTCCAAATGGTACAATCCCGGACTAAGATTTAGGTTGCTTTTATTAGTGATTTGTATAATTGCTGATTCCAGTAAATTTCTTGAAACATAATCATTAGGTCTAGCAATTACAGAGGTATCACCCCAATTAATACAATGAGATTTTTGCTCAGATGGATAAACAGTGCATTTGAAGTCTGGGCTGTTCTAACTGAATACATATGCTGCTTAATACGTACACATAAATTTTTACTTGAACAAGTAATAAAAAACTTAAATATCAATATCAAACAAATTCTTAAATACAAAAAAGAACTTTTGTGTAAGTTAACTGTAAAGTGTCCCTCATTACCTTATTTATATGGCCTAGTCAAAACTCATAAGGAAAACAAACCTATGCGCCCAATTATCTTGTCATTTCGATGAGGTCCTTGTCGGTTAGGGGCTCCGAGTGGCACTCGATCAGTGAGTTGACGTCTTCCGTCGTCATGTCGGAGAAACCTTCGTTGGCTACCAACCGCGCCAGCCTCACAGCCTTATCTATGGTGGAGTGATGAACTTCGTCTGGCGTAAATCCCTCATAGTCATGAATGACGTCTGGCCACAATTTTCTCCTAGTTGCATTCAGTGTTTGCTGTTTCATCTCCTTAAGAGCATTCTGAATGTTGGCCAGGCACATCGCAATGTTGTACTCCCACCAATATCTCTTGAGGCTGAAGTCATCGTCACCTTCATTGATGGAGATGAGGCCCTCCATCGTGGACCTCGTGTAGAGGGCCTTGAAGTCCCGAATGACCCCCTGATCCATTGGTTGTATGAGGGAAGTGGTGCTGGGGGGCATGAACTCCACTTGGACCCCGTCGTAATGCAGGTCCGTTGCATGTCCTCCTGCACAGTCCATCAAGAGGAGGACCTTAAAGGGCAGCCCATTTTCTGCGAGGTATAACTTCACCTGCTAGATAAAGCAGTTCACGAACCAGTCGAGTGTGAGGGCTTTTGTTATCCATGCCTTCTTATTACTCATCCAGTAGACGGGCAGCAGGGCTTTGTTTTTGTTTTTCAAAGCACCTGCTCCGGGATATAGCCGCCCTCTTTAATTAATTTCAGGAACTCGTCCTCGACGTAACGAAGAGCTGCCTCTTGGTCTGCCGAGGCGGCCTCCCCATACAACGGCCAAACCTCCTCTTGAAATTCTCGAACCAGCCTTTGCTGGCAACAAAACCACGTTTTTCTCGTTGGGCAGGATCATCTTCATCGTCGTCATCACCATCATCGTCATCTTCATTCAGTCCCCCTTCAGGAACGAGGCTATCATAAAGGGTTTTGGCTTTAGATCGAATGATTTTGGTATCGAGACTAACCTTCTTTTCCCAACAGTCCGTCATCCACACTGATAACGCATTCTCCATTTGCATAATCCTCTTATTACGAGGAGTCACAACGCGCTTAGTGTCCTCGGAGAACGTTATTGAGGCAGTTTTACGGGTTTTTAATTCATCTTTTTTTATGTAGCGAACCGTTGATTCATTCAGTCCGTACATATGGGCAACAGACGCATAGCTACTGCCTGCCTTAAGCATGTCCAATAATTTCACTTTCTCGTTCACCGTCATCATTTTTCTCTTCTTCTTGGGTTCACCAGAGGATGTAGAGGGTGTAGGACGTTTAGGAGCCATTTTCAAGGGCGTCACAAGCACTATTTTGCACTAAAAAAGCACAAAAGAACAGCTAAAACTTTCACGCGGCAAGAGTAAGCGACACGAGCACAAGAGAACAATGAATGCGGTCTTCCTTCGCTGGGCGCTCGGCAGGGAGAGATGCTGGGTAACGCGTCTCGGCAGCTCGGCCAATCAGCTTGCGAGATTCAGGAGCCGAGATGGCCAGGGAATCAAAGAGGAGGATTTTGAGTTACGCCCCGTCTCCATGTTGATACCTGATGCTCTAATGTACTCTCTCTGCCTTCTGCTAGCGCCCGAGCCATTTTTTCTCAACTTTGAATTTTTTATGAATATTTTTTAAAAATCCTCGATGCAATGAGGGTACGAAACTTGAGGCGCGAAGAGCGAGGGATTACTGTTGCCAACCAGTTGGGTGGCGTGAAGCACTAATGACAACTGGAGATCTTTAAAGGTGATTATACAGAATTGGATAAGGAACTAAACAATAGACTTAGGGGACAGGCACCGCCGGGGATCATCTGAAGGAGTCATGAATGGCGAATGCAGGTGTTCACAAAGGGGGCGCCGCAGCCTTCACTGCCACTAATCCGAGAATCCTTTGGGAATTCTCTTAAAGTGTCTAAATGTCACGCTATTGTATTCACAGTGTCTTGAATGGAACTTTTAAGCTACAATGGGAACATTACATGAAACGAAGCTAAGCTGGGCTTATTTTAACACAAAGCTGACTTATGATGACACTCAGGGGCTGAAGGCGAGGCATCTGGGAGTGTCTATGATTCATTTGACAGCGAGACGAATTGAACTATCTTGTAGCTTAATGCTTGTATATGAATCACGGTGATGTGATCAAATTCATTCATAATAAGGCTGCTTGCGGTAAAAACACATGGTACAAATACCTGAGTTCGACAGTGTTTTGTAGGTGGAAGTCGGTATCAACTTAGACCTCCCTTTTGGCTGTGTGGTTTAAGGCGTCACTGTAGTCTTGAGTTCTTGCCTATGTGCTGGTTCGCTCCCATGAGCCGACAAACTTATTATCAACTAAAAAATTCCCTTTTAGTTAACATATATAAAATTATATTATTTCCGAGATAGAGCGAATTGGATATTAAAGGGCATTTGTAGCTTAATGCTTGCATATGAATCACGTTGATGTGATCAAATTCATTCATAATGAGGTTACATGCAGCAAATGTGCTACTCAGTTAATGGTAGAGGTGGGTTGATATTAAGTCTAATTACAAATACCCGAGTTCAACAATGATTTGTAGGTAGGAGTCGGTATCAACTTAGACCTCCCTTTTGGCTGTGTAGTTTAAGGTGTAACTGCAGTCGTGAGTGCTTGTCTATGCTCTGGTTTGATTCCACAAGACTTATTAGCAACTAAAAAATTCCCCATAGATTAACATGTATGAAAATATATTATTTCTGAGGTAGAGCTAATTGGATATTATAGGACATTTGTAACTTAATGCTTGTATATGAATCAGAGTGATGTGATACATATCTATGTATACATAAGTGAAAGTTTGTATGTAAGTAATTTTATATTTGTAAGTAAGTAATTTTATATTTGTAGGTTTGTGTGCTGTAGAAATCCGAACCGTTTGGCCAATCTAGACAAAATATGGCACATCGCCCTCATTTTACCCAACTTAGATAATAAGGAAAATTTCAAAGCCGTACTCCTTCCCCTTCCCCTTCCCCCATCTACCTTCCGTTTTCTTTTATCCCCTTTCCCCCCTCCCTTCGTGACTTATGTGTTAACTGCTTGGCTCAGGGGCATCATTTGACCTAACTTATATAATAGGATAGGTTTCAAAACCCTACCCCCTTCCCCTTCCCCTTCCCTTTCCCTTTCCCTTTCCCCTTTCCCTTTCCCCCTTCCCTTTGTAACTTAGGTGGTAGTAGTTTGGCTGATCTAGACGAAATTAGGCACATGGCCAACATTTGACCCAACTTAGATAATAGGGTAGGTTTCAGTCCTGTACCTCCTTCCCCTTCCCCATCCCCTTTCATTCTCACTTTGTAACTTGTGTGGTACATTAGCTCTACGGGTTTGTCATACCTCATTTCATTGACTCAATGCCATAAAAAATATATTATTGAAAATGCTTTATTTTCCTGTGACTAATAATAATCCTGTATCAAAGTTTGTGTTTGGGTTTAGTGGGGATGTGTGTTTAGGTGCCGTGGGATGTGTTTAGGTATAGCAGAATGTATTTCAGTTAAGTGGGGGGATGTGTTTAGGTTTAGCAGGGGTAAATGGGAAAGTCACCACAGCAATTTCTGGATAAAATGGACAGTCACCACAGTAATGTCCAGATAAAATAGACAGTCACAACACTAATACTTGGATAAAATGGACAGTCACCAGGGTAATACCTGGATAAAAGGGACAGTTGGTACAGTAATGCCTAGAAAAATGGGACAGCCACCGCAGTAATACTTGATAAAATGGACAGTCACCACAGTAATACTTGGATAAAAGGGACAGTTACCACAGTAATACTTTTATAAAAGGGACAGTTACCACAGCAATGACTGGGTAAAAGGGATAATCAGCACAGTAATACCGGGATAAATGGAACAGCCAGTACAGTAATCTAAGGGCAAATGGAACAGCCACCAGAAATAACTGGATAAAATAGATAGGTATCACAGTAACATTGGATAAGTGGGAAGGTCAGCAGGGTCGTACCTGGATGAAAAGGCATCCACCGAAGTAACATCTGGTTAATTAAGACAGTCACCACAGTAATGACTGGATAAGTGGGACAGCCACTACAGTAACACCAGGATAAATGGGTCAGCCACTACTGTAATGCATGGATAATTGGGACATTCATCATAATAACATAGATATAAAAGAGACAATTAGTACATTAATTTTTTGATAAAAGGGACAGTCACTACAGTAATTCCTGGATAAAAAGCACAGATAGCACGGTAGTGATAACTGGATAAATGAGACAGCGTCAACTGTAATACCTGGATAAAAGGAACAGACACCATAGTAATATTTGAATAAAAGGGATAGTCACCATAGTGACTATCCCTGGATGAACAGGACAGTCACTACAGTAAAATATGGATAAAGGGGACAGTCACCACAGTAATACCTGGATAAATGGGAGGGTCACTACAGTATTACCTGGATAAAAGGTACATTCACTGCAGTAATACTTGCATAAGTGGGACAGTCACTACAGTAATATCTGGATAAATGGGATGGTTAGAACAGTAATATCTGGATAAATGGGACAGTTAGAACAGTAATATCTAGATTAATGGGACAGTCAGTATAATAATTTCAGGATAAAAGGGACAGTCATCGCAAGGAGGTACAGGAAAATTTCTTGTAGCCCTTCAGAGTTTTCCCAGGCAGAGCCAGGTTCATTAGCTAGTATATATGTGCTATATTTTATATTATTATATATGTTATGTATATTTTATATATTATATATATATTTTATATATTATATATATTTTATATATATATTTTATATATAGGTATGGAGTGTCAGTGAAAGGCTGCACTCATAAGGGGGCATTAACTGTGTAGGGCTCATAGTGGGGGAGTTGGCACTCGTAGTGGTAAGCTCTGGGTGCCAAATGCACTTGCAGACTGACAAAGTGCAGTAATTCCGAAGTACAAGGTATGGTATGGTTTGTAAACAGGAAGTGAGGCACTCAATAGCACTCAACAGGTTGCAATCCTGGGTGTAAACTTAGACAGCAGCCTACTTCCAGTTCCAAGGAACTATGGCTAAAATCTCCTAAGACTTAGCAGGTGTTCAAAAATTGCAACAAGGTTGCACACGAAGTGCGGAAGAAGTGGGGGGAGTGCCAAAGCTTTGTTGCATCCAAATGCAACCTCAGATGGACAAGATGCACCCATTGTGCAGATACTCCCAGAGTACAGTTCTGAAATGAGGACATCACTGGTACTCAAATAGACATAATCGTGGTGAAGTCAGGCAACAGCCTACTTCGACTTCTTCGGAACATGTAAAGCGCTTTGGTGAGAGTGGTGGCACTGACCAGTTGCGTAGACAAGCCTTGCAAAACGTACAGGTGTGTTCCACAGAACACGGTAGCACTCAATAGTACAATCAACAATCCTGTCTGGACACAGTCACAGTCAACAAAATTCAAGTCACTCAAGAGTGCAGTAACAGTACTAAGTCATGGGTTCAACACAGCTTCAAAGCACTCAACAGTGCATTAAGAGTACCATCTAGACTCGCTCACAGGTGTTCCTAAGAATGTAGATGGCACTAAATGTGCGTAGTTGGGTTCCCAAAGAAGTGGATGGACCCACATCGTCGACAATAACTCTCAAACTTCTCAAAAGCTTTAATGAACTTAACAAATCAACTGAGACCCTCATTTTTTCCTATAGTAACACACTAAAAAGAATGTTAATACAAAATAGCCCTAAGGAAAACAACAAAAAATATATAAAATTCCTTGTTTGGACTACACCTCTTTTAATATCAGCCAATTAGCAAGGATTTAGAAGTAAGAATTAAATAGCATAAGTATTCTGTCAATGCTAGATTAGCATAGATTAATTAATTTAAGTGAAAACTCTCACAGGATAAACTGACTGAAAGTCCAGTGTTTGCCGGATCGAAAGATTTCTCATCACAAAATCTTTTAGAATCCGCTACTATACAGCTTACTTCCAGTTGTCATCCTAAACTTAGCCCTGTCATGTATTATTTGGACTCGTGTATTAGTAAAATGTTCAAGAATGACCTAGAACATAAAATCACTGACTTAATTACAAAATAGTTACCTTATCTATTTAGCATCACTTTGTCGTGACCGAGATAATGAGTTAAAACCCACAATGATGTAAATGATACTGTATTTTTCCAAAATACAAAAAGGTTAAAAACAAGGAGCTTTCGACGATTTGCACAACAGCCCTTGTCAGCCAACTGTTGGCTGAAGAGGACATTTGTGCAAACTGTCGAAAGCTCCGTTTTTAACCTTTTTGTATTCTGGAAAAATACAGTATCATATGTATCATTGTGACTTTTAACTCATCATTAGTTACCTTTATATATATATATATATATATATATATATATATATATAGATTATATAATATATATATATATATATATATATATATAAGTCATATCACATTACCGTGATTCATATAAATTATTCGAGCTACAATGTCCTTTAATATCTAATTCGCTCTACCTCGGAATTAATATATTTTCATATATGCTTAACCGAAGGGGAATTTTTTCCTCGATAATAGATTTACCTGTACTTGGGCGCGAACGCAGGTACATTCAAATCCAAGCTCGTCAGTGAAGCTCTCCCACCCCACCAGCTTCACTGACGAGCCTGGATTTGAATGTACCTGCGTTCGCGCCCAAGTACAGGTAAATCTATTATCGAGGAAAAAATTCCCCTTCGGTTAAGCATATATGAAAATATATTAATTCCGAGGTAGAGCGAATTAGATATTAAAGGACATTGTAGCTCGATATATATATTATATATATATATTATATATATATATATATATATATATATATATATATATTATATATATATTATCAGATCACCGTGATTCATATAAATTATTCGAGCTACAAATGTCCTTTAACATCTAATTCGCTCTACCTCGGAATTGATATTTTTTCATATATGTAAACCGAATGGGAATTTTTCTAGTTGATAATAATTTCGTCCCCTCATGGGATCGAACCACCGTCCAGCAGACAGGGATGAAGTCACTGTCGTCCTGACTTTGTCCCTGTCTGCTGGACGGCGGTTCGATCCCATGAGGGGACGAAATTTTTATCAACTAAAAAATTCCCCTTCGCTTTACATATATGAAAAAATATCAATTCCAAGTTAGAGCGAATTAGATATTAAAGGAAATTTGTGGCTCGAATGATATATATATATATCGTACTTTAATTTTTGTTTAATGTTTATCTTGAGGAAAAAAAATTATTGTTTACCAAAAGAGAATCAGTGAGTTGTCATTTTATAAGTTTTTTGGTCAGACACAGTCCTTGCATAATCTTTTAATTGTCTTCTCTTCGCACATTTACTGCCAAATGACCTGGACGCACATCTTTCCCCAGCCAATGCTTACTGCACCACTTACCAGATCAGTCAGGAGCATTCATGCTGCAACAGGTTGCTCAGGAAAAATTCTCATAGTGAGGCCTCCCTTATATCAGCCTTGATAAAACTCAGCCTATTTCTTAAACTCTGATATTGATGTTAAATGTGTTTGTAGTCATTTACGGTAACTCATGGTACTAAATTTGAATGCAGTAGGTCCATTTTGACCCTTGAAGCCCTGATTTCCAAAAAGGGTGTGCCTGCCTGCTATCAAGGTTGGGGTAGGTAGGCTATGAACCCCTCTCACCTGGTTGGTAAGTTAAAAGGGCATAGGCCTCCTACCCATTAATAATGAGGGAAACCCTCAGGTCTCCAATTACAGGGGGCATTGGCCCCCTTACTACTGAAAGTGCATTAATGGCCCCCATATTGTGGGGAGCCTGTTTGTACTTATAGAAACAGTTCTACATTGATGTCAACTCCGAAAGTTGTAAAAAATTAGGTGGTATGAAAAGTGGGGTGATGACCCTCTTAGAAACAGCCCTCAAATTTCAGAATTTGACCAAAACTTTCTTGGGGGTAGGGGAGTCTATGGTAAAACTTTGGTAGCCCTAGCTTTCATAGTCTGCGCATGCATAGCGATTAAACAAACAAACAGACAGAAATTGCCTCTTATATGTATAGAAGATATATATGTGTAAAGTTGGTAAGCACAATAAAAAAGTATAATGGAAGCTTTCAAGAAGATTATCTTCCATAACACAAAGAGCATCATTGCAAAGAGCTGATGACGAAAACTAATGACCTTCCTCATCCCTGCATGCAGAAAATCTTTTCCAAGTTTCTTATAGTGAGACTTATATTCTATCCATATTTAATTCCAAAGAAAACCATAAAAGCTCATAAGCAATGTTTATGTCCCATTTGAATATGTACGCCTGTTCAGTTTGTTCCAAAACACAGATAAGGAATTACCTCTATCCTAAAATAGGAAAATAGTTTATCAAATGTAGATCAGTTGTTATCTTCCTGTGATTACTAATGCTGCATTCCTTTCCAGTTTCTAAGAGTTGATAACATACAGAGTTTGTTCCTGTACTCATCCAAAATGCACTGAAAGAAATGCCCTGACTTAACCTGGTAACTAGTGTTTGTAATAGCATAAAGTTTATAAACACCATGCATAATTTACTTATTTAAATGAAGTTTTTATTATATGGGTTGAAGGTAGAAAGTTTACAAAGGCAACTATAGATTAAGCCTAAGCTGGGAAGCCTAGCTTAGCCTGCACTGTTCACAGCCAAGTTAATTGGACAGCTTTCTTGACGTGGACTAGAAAAAACTTTGGAGTAAGATTAAATCAAAGGGGATACAAAAGAAATTGGAGGACTATTTTATATTAGAATTATGTTTGAATTATTATTATAATGTGTGAATGAGCTATGCAGTATCTGTGTGTACTACAAGCAAATGTTGATGGTACCAACAGGATTTTCAGGGAATCTTCAAAATACTCATATCAACATCAACTGTATTACAAACAGCAGTAGGAGGCCAGAGAAGAGACCTAGAGCTACATAAAAAATTGGTAAAATAGGCAGAGGTCAACTAATGAAAATACTAAAGAAAATATTTGTACAGACAGAAAAATAAAAAGCACCAGCCTAGAGAAATTGAAGTTTCGTGTTGAGTAAATAATTGAGAGCTGTGAGGATCTAACTCCTACTCAGCGAATCCCTTACCATCTAGATAGACAAGAGTATCTTCCTTTTTGCATAGTATGTATCTGTCACAGGCTTGAACCGAGGGTTCTTCATTGCAATGTAATATTCCCAAGCAAAAGCACTGTAAGTAATGTTGAAATACTTTCCACAGTATATTTTAAAAATTATTATCATTAACTTCATCTTACATTTGTGCTTCCATTATAAACATTAGATCTCGCTTTATCGCTCTGGTTACAATTTAAACTAAAACTGTAGTCTGTAGGTTAAAGGAGTTGATGTCCTTCACAAGGAGTGCTGCAACCACAATGTGGGAAATAGGTGCTCTTTTCACAGAATTGTTACTGAAAACTTATATATTTAAACCTCTATCCACTTTATGTTGTATCTAAACATATCCTTTTTTTATTTCAGCATCAGATTCCTGACTGTTGAGTTCAAAAATGTTTCATCTCGCGTCAATCACTGTAAACCTGGAGGTCAGGCAAATGCTGAGCCGCCATATATAGAGATAATAGATGAATACAATGCAACCACCAGGTAAGATTAAGAATGCTGCCTAATAAATCTGGAATGCTGATTGATTGGTTATTGGGACATTCGATGAATGAATGTCCCTATAACCAGTTAGATGAACCAGTAGATGAAAAGATTCTGGTCCCATTTCCAGAAAATGTAATTCATGTCATTTCTTGTTAAAATTTGATAACCAGTTGTTTGATAAGGATTTGGGCCTCATGAATCCAAAAATCAATGTTACCAAGCAAAATTTTGAGTTTTTAACTCTCAAATCACAAAACTTCAACACGGCCGCCATTTATATTAATTTACCGATAAGTTTGCCATGATATATGATTTACGGATAATTCTGGACATTTCTCTGAGGTTTCTGGCATCGAAGAATATATTGAATACAAAATTATGACTCACTGGTCATTTCTTTTATGTAAATGTTACGAGCATGTTTAGTCATCTTTTTGCAAAAATATCATACATTTTGGTCATCTATAATGCCGTTTATTCATTCACAAATAACCCCTCTTCGTCCAAGTACTTCAGGCATCATTGAATTTATGGTGAGTTAAAATATATAAAAAAAAGTAATTTTACTTAACATTTATCAGTATCATTCCACATATGTAATGTAGACATATAGTCTTTTTCAGGTCAATTATACAGAGATATAGTACCATGAACTATGAGATATGAATATTAATAAACAGAAAATACTCAAAGATAACCTACTCAATAACAAACTTGTCGGACTTCTGAATATTAGAGCAAATTTGCAGAATATAATTGTAGCTACAACGTCATATTTATATTACTGTTCCAAAAACCTTAATCTTGTCGAAAGACAAAAATGAAGCATATGAATATAATCAACACCCATATTCTCCACACTCCCCAGTAATGTGTCTATTTCCTTGTTACCTCAGTTCCAAAAATAGACTCGTAAATGTTTTCAGCGGTATAAAATAAGGTATTTCTGGTGTAGTCACAAATATTAACTAATTAATGAGGTACTGATCAGAACGCTTTTCAACCATCTATAAGTAGTCTTTGCACTCCAGATGATAGAATGGAAGTTTGTACTACCAGTATTGATCGAGTTCAGTGGTCACCATTCATACACTCTGTTGTACACCTGCAATTACCAGTAAAAGTAAATCTAGATTTTACACATTTGCACTCGTGTGTGGAATCTTGTTGACAACCATGAGTGATAAGTCGCAAACAGGATTCTGGTACAGCCGGAAGTGACAAAAGGAGTGGAGACATAGTACCATCCTTCAATAGCTAGTCCAAACTTGTGGCAAGAGAAAGATTGGACATAGGACAAATTGCTTGTAAGTGGCACCTCTTTATGTGGTATTTCAATGCATCACTTGTTGGTGGTAGCAGCTCTGGCTTAACAGCATTCTTAGCTAGAAGTGCTGTGTTCTTGCTGTGACCAGAGAGATGTTGTTTCATAACCTGTGATCATGTGGAATGCCTGGTGTAGCTGAACACCAGTAATGTCCAATTGACGTTTATGTATGACATCTGTCAGTGGAATAAACTTTGGTTTCTTGTATGTTCTTGACTTCATCCATAGATGACTTGGCTTGGACCAAGGCTTGTGCAACAGTGGGCTACAAGTTGACACAATACATCCACATCTCGTGATGACTCAACTATTGTGTTTGTCTTGGCATTAGCGCAATGGAGAATAGTAATCCTTGTGTCAGCCTCTTCATGGTGGTCTTCAAGAAATCCTTCCCAATGACTTATGTCTTTCTGAAGGTTTCACCTTGTGCTGCTTCCTCAGACAAATATCTGGCAAGGCAGCTTTATTCTCTGAGAGTGAGAGGAATTCCTGCAAATCCTGTGGCAGAGGGACATCTCCTGATTCAATTATTCTGTGTATGAGTGTTTCCCTTCTTTGCCTTGTCCTTGTTCCTGCTTCAACAGATTCTTCAGTATATCTGTCAATGCTTAGGTATCCATAGTTTTCCACCAATGTCTAGTACTACACTCAGTACTCTGTCTGAGGTGGCATCATTGTTGCCTTCATCACCCTCATCTTCTCTGACATTGTAAATATCATCTATCCTATCACATGCATTCTGGCCACCATAGAGTATTGTAAGAAAAAGTTATAGGTTTTCTGGCATGCAAGAATGTACATCATTCGTTAAAATATTAGTTCTTCTGCATGGTGCATGGTTCAAAATGTCCATCTTTAATTCAAGTGCAACATGAACCAGTGAAAGAAAATTGTCATTGTCAGGCTAGTGCACTAGAATTGGACTATCCATCATAGTCTCCTCTGGTCTACTAATGGTCACAGCAATGTGGGAAAGCTTTATAGGAAACAACATTTTGTTTCTTATTTTCTTCATCTCTTTGCAGCAGATGAAATTCATAAATTTCTCCAACTATTTGTTTCAGTTTATGGGTAAAAGATGCTCTTCGACACAAATAGGAGGCTCACATTTCTTTGTTATTCTCATAACATAGCTTACAATATCTACACCAAATTTCTTGACTTCAAGAATGTGACCCTGAGCAGCAGATAGCTCCAGTTCATTCTACAACAATGCCATTGCGAATTCCGATGACTCAGCAGTGATTTGATTCTTCATTGTGTTTCTCTGTAACTGTATGTAGCACTTCAAATGGTATTTTCCCTTCTGCAGTCATTAGGTTATTACAGTCAGACAATGCAACACTTAGCTTTTAGTCAAATTTCGTAGCTTTCATTGCCTTTGGGCTCATGCTGAAAGCACATATAGATTAGAATCTTTCATTGGAAGAAACTTGGCAGAATAAAAACAGGGCCCAATTAAGTCGTTCAGATGAATTTTGAAGTACCAGAGCTACTAGGACAACTATCAATTTGTTTGGCTTTTAATCCAGAGGCTTCTAGTCTTGATATTTTGCCTTTGTCTGCAGTAAGATTAAAAATCCTATCTATAACATCTTTCTTCTTCTGATCCTTCAATTTGTGCCTCTTGGTGGCAATGTCTGGCAGTGTCTGAAGTCCCTTTGGTCTAGCATTTAGAAGTGTTTTACTTCTTCTGGGCCTGACAGATGATGCACATTAACAAGTCTTTCACAGATCTTTGAAGGGACTGTTACCTAGAAATTGACGACATTTTCCCTTCATCATAAAGTCGATACACTGTTATAATCTGAGTTATGTCTAAGCAAGATAGCTACTTGTAGTATATACTAATGAAGTGGATAATTCTTTTGATGCCTCACAACACACTGTATCTGCACACTACTTACCAATGAGAAAAAACTGTTCGACGTAAGCATATCTACAAGCTAGCACAAAAATTTGAATCTTAAAATCAAGATGAAACATATAATTATCATTGGGTTCTTCAGTGTCATAAATCATGGGGGAAAAAGGAGTGAAGATTTTTTATCTGACAGATGAGCCATTATTGGCATTTAGAATTTTAGGGCGGACATTTTGTTTTTTGCCTTTTTTGGGCCTTAATATTCAAAATACCTTGGTAACATTAATTTCGCTTCATTCAGCAGGCTTAAATCCTTTAACAAGGATTCGCTGGGGCCTCTTTTCTGAAAACGGGACCAGATTAAAAGATGCTAAATGAATTTAACAGTTGTTGATCATTAAAGCAAATGTCTATGATGCAATTATTACTTAAAGTATGACCTGATAATCTTGATAAAAAAAGACAATGAAATGTAAAAGTGGTAAAGTAGCGAGAGATTGATACAGTGCAGTACTAGAACACAGCCATAATTTACTGTTCTGAAAGCCAGATGATACCTTGCCATGACAAGATTGCCAAACCCTAAACTTTTCCCTGGATTTCCATTTTAATTAAATGAGGGATATTGCAAAACTGACTTTATACTGAAGTTGTGATTAACTAAAAATTGAGTTTCAGGATGTACTTTGGCTGATATCTTCAATCTGGATTTTATTAGTGTGAGGACTGGACATTAAAGAATACAATCCAAGAAGCTAGAATTCATATTACAGTTCAGTAGAAGAACAACCACCTGTAGTTCTTCAGATCCAAGAGTTCTTAGATGCGTAGAAGTTAATTTCAGGTGGTTACTTCAATAACGGGATAGGAATACTACATATGTGTCAATATTGCAATGAGATTCTATCCAATTGCAACCGGGTCATGATTGGTTTCAATTAAGGCGTTGTTGAAGGGAATAAGAGGCCTGATGTTGACCTCTGGACTTTGATGAATCAACCAACAGCGATCGTGGACTTAGGTTTAAATAATGCCAGTCACACATTGGCGATTCAAAACTGCGACCATCATAATGGTCGAAAATTTGCTCATTACAACGTCACTGCGGTGCAATGACAACAAGACGCCATCTATTGGCAGGATCCGTAACCGCGTCAACGAGTTTGACGATGTCCAAAGTCGCCATGTCATGCTAGAAGACGCAATAGTGCCGTATTAGCGTTTCGACTGCCGCAACTACCATCAAGAAATACGACAGGTAGTCCAATTCGTAGGTCCTCGTATTTTTTTATTTAACCAACCGTAATCTGTGATGTTACACAAAGGCACTGGAGCGACAGTTTACTGTTGTAAACATAGGGATAACTGCGTCTTTTATACTTTGAAATGGGATATAATAAATGTCCTTCCATAGATTTAATTGGTGAATGTGATAATGGACATATGAAATATTGTAGTTTGCGAGAATGTCGATAATGAAGGAATCGAACAGGTGAAATGTTGCATCAATAAGGTGTTTTTGTGAGTGACACTGACTGTACCATCTGCTATCAATGATGAGAGATTTGGTTGTCAAGTTATAAGGGCCAACGGGCGCTTCAATGCATTGTATTACAGTGTGTAGGAAATAAGACCTTAATATAGCAAATGATATTCACTAGAAAATTAACCGATTCCAAGTATGATTGTGTATTTTGAAAAGGCAATTTTAAACAGCTATTTACTCGATTATAGTCCCGTGAGGAAACTTGCTACACTAGCCATTTTTTGCTTTTGATATTTGATATCAATTTTCACAAATACATTCGTAACAAGAACACATGTACCTAAATATTCATCAAAGGTCAAAATTCATATGCTGTGTTGTGGAGGCGGTGAATTTCGGGATCGCTTGATTTGTAAGCTCAAATCTCAAATTTATATCACACTGAGCAGCTAAAATACTTGCCGCGCATGAATAAAATATTCATCCCTTGGCGTCTACACCAACTCTCTCATCTGTTCTCCGGCTGCTGAGCCCAGATTTTCCTTAACTCGGGATCCTTCGGAAACGGAAAGAGTTTGAAAGTCCCCCTCTCACTCTCACTGCACCCAATAAAATATGCACTGCAATAAACCATTTTGAGGTCCACTTTCACAACAACGATATCACTAAGATGCGAATGAATGGCGACTTCTTCTTGCCGGAAATTTTGGCAGTTGACGATAAAAGGCCTGCAAATATACCAAAAAATTACTTACCGTTTACTAATAATATCTCTAGTATGCAAATTAAGATAATCCATCATTTGACTCTTTGATAATTTCTCAATATATGAGAGGGATATTGCTATTTGAACTCCACACGTTGCCATGGCACGGCTTTGGCGTGGGGTAGAATGACATCACAAAATCACACGCGCAGATGAGTCCCAAACTCGTAGGTAGAGCAGTGCTACCTGTTATATCTTACCGTGGCCGCAACATCCATTATTATTATTATGGAAGACTGAACTAGCAATGTCAACATGCGGCATCCAGTAGGTATGGCGTACGCCATGTACTTGGGAACCCCACAGCATGGCAGTGGCTACCATAAAGTCTTCTTGTATCTGCTCTATAAAGATATATGTTACTTTAAATTGTATATCTATTTCTTATAATATGTTTTGTGTATAAAATGTTTATATTTGTGTATGTACTAAATTTTCCTAAAAGGAGTAATTAATAGCTGGATGTTATTTTCTATAACACTACTTGAAATTACCAAAATACATAAGATCAAATTACGGAGAATTTTAGAAGTTAAGAGGCCCTAATACCTAATAATAAAGACGTACATGTCTGGCGAAAGTGACCAGTAGATCTTTTATATGTGTGTATGTATGTATGTATGTATGTATGTATGTATGTAATTGTGAGTTGTGCGGATTCACAAACGCACGAACCATTGGAACCTGACTAACTGTCATCCACGAGTTTTTCACAGACACGCGAACATTTGCGAATCCTCGAGAAACCGTGCAAAAGTGTTTATGTTTAATCTTTTATGCAATTTATAAGTTTTCCAGCTTTTATGCTTAAATTATATAGCATTAATAATAAAATTGATAATTTTCCCTCTCTGTCTCGGTATAATTCATAAATAATTTCACTCTCTTCAGGACAGATTCTCTCTCTCTCTTGTTTGTAGTTAGCGCTCACACATATTTTACAACCTACGTATTATTATCTCTGTACGTATGTCTTTACCGTACAGTAGATAATTTTCAATCTACGTAATGTAAATGCGCCATTCTAAAACATAGAGACATGGAGCATTTCAGAACAAAGAGAAAGAGACAGAATAAAGTTCTTAAAAACGAGGTTGATAAGACTTCTAAAACTAGATTGGTCGAAAGTAGGAGAGACAGAGAAACAGTAGCTATATGCAATCTTCCCCTTCTGTCTTGTGCTTTTTATGAAAATATCTTATAATTTTATATGAATGTCCTTTTTTACCTTATTTATGGCTGTTTTAATTCCATTAGAAATTAAATCTCTTCTATTCTTAACTTTTTTTCAACAGTGACCTTTAGAATGTATAAGTTCCATTTTCATTCACTCTCATCATAGCGCAGAATGTTGAACACAGTAATTGCTTTATGACAATTTCTTCAACTACAAACCATCTCCAATATTTTCTAGTTAAAGACAAAATGACAATAAAATAATAAAAAGTAAATATATATAGATACATATGTGTGTGGAAATTAAGATTTAGTATTTTCAAGAATTTGCAGTTTTTTTTTTTTAATTCTTTTATACATATAAGTCAGTGAGCTGGTAATGCAAGCAAATGAAATATAATGTATTACAATGTTCTGAAGTAAGAGATGAAAAGACGTTTTCTATTTTTAGTAAAATATATAATGAATTCAAGATTCTCAGTATTGTTTATTTACTTTTTTATATTATGGCGGTGTGCATGTCTGTCAACATGTGACGTAACTAAATCGCATTAAACCGCCGTGAATCCACATGCTTTCATAAATGTCGCCGTCCTGTGAAAACTGTCAAATGTGGGTGTGGCCTACATCATCGGCGAATTGCGTGTACGACTACGTAAATACGTAATCTCACCAGGACGTGCAAAAGGCTGTCGTAAATGGTTCATTGTGTATGACGTTATTGTGGCGTAATCAGCTAGCTTTCTTTGTCTTTTTTTTTTCTGTGGCCCAAGGCCTACGACTGATTCCGATTGATCGCCAAAGCCAGCCTTGATGACCGGTGATGCTAGAGGCACGTGACTCATGGTTCTGGGACATTCTTGTCAAAACGCACACATTAGGATGAATTGCCATACTGCATGAATAACTGGAACTATTATTCCATAACAATACTCGAAGTTGTCAATGAGTAGAGTAAATTCTTCCATCCATGCAGTCTTCCATTATTCTTCTTCTTTCTCCTGCTTCCGAGATGCCCTGGCTGTATACATGATAACATTTGCTAATCCCATTGGCCTTTGTATTCAAAGAAGAAAAGATATTAAAATAAAAACAGAGTAAAAGCAAGGAAAAGGTAGAGCTAGATGCGAAGGTGATACTACGTAGAAAGGGATTGCTGAGTCATTTCGAATTTATCTTTCTCAGAACTAGCTAACAGTATTAGTAGAACTATTATCATAATTAATAATTGTAGTAGCAATAGTATCAGTCATAGTAGAAATGCAAGTACATTATTAAAAGTGAGCTACATTCACTAACTGGAAGACTCAAGGACCATTAATGCAGTGATACACAAAGGAAAGCGGATATGAAAAGAGAAAAAATTATGATGCATAAATAAATCGGTACCAAGAATAGCAGAGATCAGAAAATTAGAACGACAAACAGAGGGTTTGAGACTAGCATGACAACCACCCTTTAGCTTCAACATCAGCTTGAATTAACACTACTAGGAAGACTGCTCTACAGATTTACATTAAAAAGGATAACCAGCCCCTTGGTACCGAGGAGTATATCCTTCCTCATGGCATCTCAGAATAAATGGAATGTCGATACTTTGTTGAAAAGAAGGTAGCACATGTTAACACAAGTAGTCTGCACACTAGATCTGTAAGAAAAAAATTCCTTTCGAAATATGTACTCTCAGGATGGTTAAAAGTCCTGAAATAACACCACTGCTCTTGGAATTCTGTCCAAATGAAGAGTGTCATTTGTATTCATACAAGCTAATTTCATCCTAGTTGATTTCCTTCCCATGGACCAGTTAATGAAACAGATCTATGAATGCTTCTGATAGATCTTCAAAATTTTATCGCTATATTTCAAGTCCTCCTTTTAATCATAAACAAAAAAACAAAAAAAATTGAGTGGTGGTTTTGCCAGGACTACTTGTAATCGTTCACATAACCACATTATAGTTTCTGGAAATACTGCTCTTAAAAGTTGTTCATAATAATGTGTCACCAATGTTTCCTTCTAGGTGAAGTTTTACAGTTCGGTAGATTTAACAAGCTCCGATTGATTTTTCATCTGGTCACAGGTTGTGTAATCTGGAAGGTACCTACACTGTGAACTCTTTCTCCAACAATCTAACGGTAAAATTCGTAGCAGATCGAGATCCAACGATGGTACCAAATGTCACTTTTGACCTCCGTAAATCCAAAGAATGTTGCGGAGGAGTATTTAAGACTAAATACAGTTCCAGCATGCCAGTATCCAGCACGATGGCTACTTCCCCCAACTACCCGTTAAATTACCCTCCGAATTCAGTCTGCCCCTATATATTTGAGGTAGGTTTTATGTACGGTCATCTTAATATAGATGTAGTACTTACCTTATAGAATAAACTTTCTCTCATGATGAATGCATATAGAATATCTCTGTCAGTTGAGTTATGAAATGTTGTTGCTCTGGATGAGACTATCCAACCAGTTTTCATCAGCCGCTTTTTGAGTGTCTTGTGTTGTCTGCAATTTCTCCAAATGTCTGAATGTCTGAAGTACAGACAGCAATCAGTTCAAATCAAAATGAAAAGTAGTGCATTCTGATGATGTTACCTACGCAGAAAGCTATTGAGAAGTAGAGGCACAATATGTTTAGAAGAGATGCCAATTACACCCACACATTTTTTATATTGTAATATGTGCACACATAAATAAGTGCAATTGTCTTTTCCTTTTTCAGTGCATTCCCGAGAATGAGAACACGCCATGTAATGTACAGCTCCAGTTTATAAACTGGGATGTTGAAAACCCAAATCAGAATATATTCCAAGCGATTCAAGCACAGACGAATCAGCGACGGCGCCGTCAAATCATACAAATAAATAGTACTGTAGATATGCGCAACGAAGCTAATGCTTTAGCTGCTGTCGGAAGAGGAATGAATCTGCGCTGCGCAGATGAAGATCAGATCTGGATCACTGGTTGTGGAAACATATATCCCAAGGACACAGAACAGTAAGTAGCGCCTAGCGATGCTTTCAGTTCTTAAGGCCTGTCCACGCTCGGAAACATTGTTTGAAAACAAATTTTGCAAACACTTTTCGCCGTGGGTTTGTTTCCCATCCAGATTGGATGGGAAACATTTAGTGTTTCTGTGTATATGTATATATACACATGTATAATGTATGTATATGTTTATACATATACATTGTGTATGTATATATTTATAAGTGCATATATGTATATGTGTTTATGTAAATGCATGTCCATATACTTAAATACATACATGTATATACTCTTATACATACATACTTATATATTTGCGTATATGTACATATACACACCGCTATGTACATATACATATGTTCTTATTCATATTTACATATGTACACGTATATGTTTATATATGTAGATGGCCTAATGTCTATATATATATATATATATATATATATAATATACGATATATATATAATATATATATATATGTGTGTGTGTACACATGTACATAAATTCTTCTGTTAAAACAGGATACGTCTCAAGTATAAAAGGCAAATTAAAACGCTCTGATTTAAAGCTAGGATTATATTTCGGCGGACTAACTTACACCCTTATCAAGCAGTGATAAGGGTGGAAGTTAGTCCACCGAAATATGGTCCTTAGCTTTAAACCAGAGTGTTTTAATGACCCTTTTATACTTTTCCTTTCTCGCATCCCTCGTCGAGTGGATTAAAATAGCCAAGTAAAATACAGAGACTACTGCACCAACATCTTGGCGACAAATGAGGTCTGGACAGGAAACATTGTTTGCAAACAATGATTCCTAGTGTGGACAGGTCTTTACATCATTATGATGACATATGAATGAGCATGCAATGTCGGTTATTATTATTATTATTATTATTATTATTATTATTATTATTATTATTATTATTATTGTTCTAAAGGGTCCACAATAATACAAAGTGTAAAAAGTCTGTGTATAATTTTGAAGACTTTACAGAAAGCTTTCGAACCCTTCCCTAGGTTCATCTTCAGTCCAAGGGAAGGGTTCGAAAGCTTTCTGTAAAGTCTTCAAAATTATACACAGACTTTTTACACTTTGTATTATTGTGGACCCTTTAGAACATTATATATACTCTCGTGATAGAGAGTTTTTCCCTATTATTATTATTATTATTATTAATTATTATTATTATTATTATTTTATTATTATTATTATTATTATTATTATTAATGTGTAGTGAAATTTTTTTTAAGAATGCAGGACAAAAAGATCCATAAAAATGGAGTGATGATGATCTAAAAGTAAATTGTGAATTATACCATCTGTATTTAAGGATTTAAAGTTTTTTTAGTTTATTATTATTATATTATTATTATTATTATTATTATTATTATTATTATTATTATTATTATTATTATTATTATTATTATCCAGTTTTTAGCAACTTTCAGCAAGATTTTGGAAGAATTGGGCATTTTTACATTATTAGTGATAAAAATCTGATTTCGACACCAGGTACTGCAGCAACTATTACCCGAAGACGTACGTGGCGGAGGGAAAGGTTCTCATGGTTTTCGTCACAAACAGCATAGCTGAAAACAGAGGGTTTGTCATTAAGTACCAGGCCCTGGATCCTCAGTTGGGTAAGATGGATATTGTTAATCTGTCTGTATAGTTCTCTTCTCTTTTTATTCGTAGTTTTAAATAGGTCAGGTTGTGTGAGATTCATTAATGAGTATTTGATATGAAATTTTGAAATGACTTACGATTATAAATCACAAATTCATTAGAAAAATTGTCATCATTTGTACCTGCAATACTTTTCAATTTAAGTAGTTACACGCTTAAAAGTATATGCATTGTAGAGGAAGTAAAATCAGCGATTCAGCATAGGCAACGTGAAGAAATGTAACACTGCAGAGTCAGAAGACAAGCGAAAATTACTGTCTCACTCGTTGGTTGACAATTAAATACCAGTATTATGGCTCTCTCTCTCTCTCTCTCTCTCTCTCTCTCTCTCTCTCTCTCTCTCTCTTTTTAATGGCGACTTGGTAGAAAATTCCCACCTGAGTTATCACAACTGTTGTACTACATAGATAGGAAAATTCAGGTTGCAGGGTCCGTGACTGGCTTGAGGAGACCAGAGGGAGGTCAGCAACTTTTGTGCATGAAATGGCTACATCACCATCATTCCCAATGTGAATGAGGACGCACGTTAGAATGATTCATGCTATCGAAGAAAGTTCACGTATTTATTCTGTTACATCAACTTACTTCAGCTATAGACATTGGGCCGACTGATATGTAGGTACTGTTGCTATAAATAAAAGATATTTAATGAATGTCTTTGCACAGACAGACGAAAGAGCGATCATCCTATTCATAAAGCTCAGGTTGAATGAGAGATTTGACGCTGCATCTTATTTGCAAGCTTAGCAATTTCGGTTTCAATATTTGTAACCGAAAGCCTAAAAATTGGGTCAAGTTGTTAAGCCTTGATCTAAGTTTCGATTTTACTTGTTTCTTTTTTGGAAATCTTTGTTCACAGATATACTAGCAGCAAACGTTTCAAATCGGAATATTCCTCAGATAGACAGGAATATCATTTCAAATGGCTGTTCTCTTTCAACGTGGTTTTCAATGCATCATTGGTTTGAAAATCAATTATTTCCATCTGATAAATTCCTGGAACTTCTTCTGGTGATGCACTGAAAGGATTCTGGAACATTCAAATTCCTCCCATATAATCATGGAAGTCCTTGAATCTATTTATAAATTACTATTTTAAAAGTTTAATTGCTTCGTTACAGTTTATTGTTGAGGTTGCTGAAACATTTTTCCTTCATTCACTAAATCATTGCATAAGTTTTTCTTCACCTAACTGTCCCATAAAATGATCTAGTTTATTTTCAAACGCTTCACATCCTCTGCCTTGCAATCTCGTGTTCAAAGTACTCAGATGGTAGTTAATCAGAGAAGAAAGCTAAGAAAAAAGACCCTTCCGGGATCTGAGATGATTCTCGAAACTTTCCTGTTTCAGTGAAAAAGATTCCAATTTCATGGCCAAGCGCAAAAAAACGCCTGAAGACTTTTCCATTGCCGAGTCACCATACTCTAAGTCTAATTCAGATAAAAATGTCTGAAACTGCCGATGATTCAAACCATGACGTCTGATGAAATTTACACTTGATACGACGACGTTCATGACACCTTCAAATTGAAGGACCTCACTCCACAGTGTCTGTTGATAAATAATACAAGGAAACTTCCGGAGAGATGTGCCATTACTCTTAACAACTTCAGAGCAGATGTTTTCGACCGAGCCTGTTTCGTGCTTCGTCTGTCGTTACACTTTTTAGCTTGACCCAACTTCAATCGAGGGTTCTCACTGTCTGAGATACTCCCAAAAATAGATTTTCTGATGTTGTCGTTTCTTTCATACTTCACCGGACGCACACATTTTTCAGAATCTGAAAGTTGTTAACACCTCTGATGAAGTAGAATCAGAAGTTGTGCTTTATCCAAACATCATGACTTTCATCCAAGGCTAAAGGAAAATATAGAAAACTGCCTGCTTTTTCAGATCATGCTGAAAAAACTTCCGAAAGCCTCGTCACTGTTGAAGCAGCCAAACTTAAATTTTGAAAACGTGACAACTTTTCGGGCATATTTCTTTAACCGTGTTTATCTTGCACTCTTTAACAAATTCTCCATCAGTGAGTTACCTTCCTTTTTCATATATATACTTGGTGACTACGTAGCGGGCACGCACGTATGATTCGGTTTCACTAGTTTGGTTTTAAAGAAATTTTGCTGTGCAGACACTGATGTTTTCAAAGCAGATATCTTGTTTGAGCGCTCATCTCCTTGAAGTGAAAACTAATTCTTATGCCATATTTCATAAAGTCTTTTGACAGTAAATGTCTTCAAGGCTTCATAGTTTCGTGGCATATAAAGCATAAAGCACCGTCGGCATGTGAAATAAAAAAAAATTTTGCCAGAATTCCAAGTCTCATTAAAAACACAGCCTTCCTTATCTATCTTCCTCTTATTATGGTTAACTGGCATAACTGGAAGAGGGAAATGTATATGTTACAACCCCAAAATAAATAGATAACTAAATAATTAAATTACATACGGAATTAAATTTATTGTCATTACAAAAATATAGCAAACAGTAAAAATGGCACAGGTATAAATGGCACAAGTGAAAAATAGGAAAAAATGGCACAACTATATATCGATTCATCTACAATGATTCGCCCTAAACAAACACGGTGAAACATTTTAGATGAATCAATATTTTTTTCCCCTTGTGCCATTTTTTTCCTATTTTTTCACTTGTGGCATTTTTACCTGTGCCATTTTAACGTGCCATTTTTACCTGTGCCGTTTTTACCTAAATTCCAAAATTGTACCACTTGACGAAAGGCTTTGCAAATAACATTACACGAAGGACGGTTCGGTCCACCTCTGACGGCTCAGACCCTGACAGGTGATAAATAACACGATGCAAGGATACCTTCCCAGGAGAGTTCTTCTATCTAAAGGGATAAATGGTTTCATTTTGTTTCACTTAGAGTACAGATTTTCCATATGACAGACCATACAATACAGAGTGACAATTTCAAAATAATCTGACGCTTCTTAACAAGGAGTCCAGAGATACCACTTGAAGAAACACAAAGTTGTACTGGAATGTATAGATATTCACTTGATGCTACATAAATAGGTACTGATTAACGAAGAGAAAGTTGTCCTCGGTACTCAATCCAACACAAAGGGTTAAGGATTAACGTAGAGAAAATTGTTTTTAGTACAGTGAATTCTCATTTTAATCCTAACAGATTGACAGAATAAAGATGGCAGTTTAATGGAGATAGAATTAAGGTATCCTTAAAATTATTTTCCTATTTGCATATACCTAGTCCAGGGATACCTACCTAGAAGAAAATTTACAAATACATTAACATAAACGTATTTTTGGTACGTTAAATTCTCATTTAAAACCAATCATTCACAGAATAAAGAGGTCATTTTAATGGAGATGGAATCAAGATATCAAAGTTATTTTTGCATGTGTGAATAATTCAGGGACGCTCGGTTAGTGAATAGACAAACAGAATACTCCTGAGGGAAACTTAAGTTGTTGTTTTCATGGTCTTTCTCACTGTGCTCCTGCAAGTCTTCTGTTTCTTTTTTTTCATGTCGATAAAGTTGTTGTTGCCATGTCGTATCCTAAAAACACTGATAGTTTGGCAAAAAACTCAACAACCTCGTCAGGACCACCAACATTGCAGATTTCTTTTCAGCAGCCATATAGTTTGTATGCATTCCTTTCCTGGTCTACGAACATTGCCATGAATCGCTGAAAAGTTTTCTCTAAAAATGTTTAGTTTAGAAAAAAAGTCGTCCGATGGTGAATACAGTTTTCCTTCACTTATGTAATGGGCCCGTGTTTCTGACGTCTTGTTGTTAACAGCGTAACTATATTTGCATATTTAAAGGAGAACTTTTTCATCCATATCCACCGATATATCTCAAGGATATTTAGCAAATCCTGTTTCATCAAAACACATTTCGACTTTCGTAAGATTCACTTCAAATTCCAGGTCGCCCAAAATTACGTTTGTCATACGTATTTTCAAGGTCAGATACCTGCCATGGAAAGTTTGTTCATTCTGCTTCCATTACGTCCAGACCTTGTGTATTGTATATGCACGTTCATATCACGGTCGGTTCGGTCCTTAGCAGAGTATGTCAGCGTGATTGCATCAGTTTTTCGTCTCATGAATTACAAAACAGAAAAAGCACATGGTATTCATATATTATTATTACTGTGCAAAGTAGTTCGCATTGATGTAAAAATTAGCGCAAATATTTGAAAAGTAGCAAAAAATCCTGGCATGCATTTGGTGCGACAAGCAGCCTACTGGATAAGAGCATAATTCGTCACTACGTGTCAAATAACATTTTGTCAATTTTTCTTGAATCGTTTGCTATATAAGAGTTGATGTTAACTACGTACATGTTTTTATTTTTTTCAGGTGTCTACACTAGGCAAGAGTCTGACCCGAATGCGTGCCGTAAGTACAGACAGCTAAAAACATTTGCTTCAGAATATGAAATGTCCCTTTAGTTCACACGAAATTTAATCTAAATTCCCTGTTCAGCATAACAATTCTCTGTTGAGCATTACTGCCGAAGCTGTGAGGCCAATTTATGCCACCTAACAGGTCTCTCTCTCCTCCTCACATCTGGTCCTCCGCGTCCCTCCCTCCACCCACATCACAGCCATCGTTGATGTGATTGCTAGTCCCCGTCACATAGTTCTGGGCACCTTGTTCGTTTCCGGTGACGTAGTCTGCATAAGTACACCATGCCCTCATATTTAAGCTTCAGCATGCCCAATTAAAATTTGAAGGGGGTACAATACTCTGCTCTCCTTTTCCAGCTTAACTCACTTTTCAAGGCCAATAAAACCCAACAAGCATTTGGAGGGAAAAACTTGATGTGATATATTCTTTGACCAGAAAGATGATGAATAGATAAGCAGGAATCTAGTGATTAGCTATCCTCTTTATCTAATAATTTCACATCAGCTATAAACTTTCAGCTTCATGCGGAGCCAAGTGAACATCTACCTCCCAAATCTTGAGAGTAGGTGTTTTTAGTTGAGATATAAAGTTCATTTATAATGTAAACTGTAGGCTCAATAAGGTTGTTGCTGTAGTGTTGTCTTGTGTTTCTTGTAAATAACGCTAGAAACTGATTGTTAATTGCTGTTTCGTAGACACGTAGCAAGCCCTTCACTCTGGTTATCTGTAACAGTACAACACATTTGAATTTCATTTGCCTTATCTCCCTTGTATGCCGATATTGGGGAATCCATCTTCATGACTGAAAGCTTGTATGAAACATATGACTTGTATCTGTTGTCTTCAAATGGGGAGCAAGTATGAATTTATCAATAAAAAAATAAACTGAGTATGAGGAGAAAGCTGCCTTCCCTGGAACGTCTTTCTCAAGATGTTTTATTTATCTTGGTTCTTTTGTTTTCAAATAGTAGTCGCTTCCACTAGCCTTCAGTAAAAAGTTTAAGATAAGGAAAATACAGTATAGCACCATGATTTTACCAGCGTTCAACAGATACATGACATATTTTAGCACTTCCCGTACATGTGGAATGAAAGAGATTTCCTCAATGTAATGCCTATAAGGACAGAAGAATATTCTCTCGAAGCAACGGGAATTATCCAAATACTGTAGATTTTTCTCACCTTTCTGAGAAGAAGTGTCATCCACCGCAAGTGTCCATAGTTACCAAGGTTGACCATTTATTTGAGGTGGGAATAAATTAACAAGTAAGTATATGTTCTGCATAAGCAAAACACTAATATATATATCTATATATATATATATATATATATATATATATATATATATATATATATATATATATATATATATATACATACATATACAGAGAGAGAGAGAGGAGAGAGAGAGAGACGAGAGAGAGAGAGAGAGAGAGAGATTACTGAATTGCAGCTGCTTGATCTTTTCTTCCTGAGTCCTGACATATGAATTTTTTCATAAATATTATATATATATATATATATATATATATCTTTATATATATCTATAAATATATAGTATATATACATATACTATATATATATATATATATATATATATATTATATATATATATATATATATATATATATATATATATATATATATAAATTTGAGTAAATGAAAGAGAATGATTCAGTCAACGAAAAGACTCAGCATTTATTCAGAGTAAGTGTTTCTTTCATTGGTAAAATATATGCTTTGATAGCGTAAAAGGGGAAACATATAGATGTAAATAGTAAGAGAAAACAAAATAACATTTTTACGTTAACCACTAGGCTGCTCATGAGTCTTAGGGCTTTCGAGGAAAAATGTTTTAACTCTTATCTTTGAACAATCAGCAATTTATTACGATCTGCGTATGCAACGGGGGCACATGACAGGCAAATTCCCTAAAGTGGGACCTGAGTACGTCCCCCGAAAGTAGTGATTTTTGGGGAGGCGGGGGACGTCTGGTCACCCTACCCATACGCTAGACAAAATCGTTGCATGAAGGCTACCCAGAATAATTATGCTAGCACAGTTGCTCGGCAATATATAAAAATCGACCCCGTAATTGTAAACATATCATACCTATTAACAGTGAAGTTTGGATTATGGTTTTTCTAATGTCTTGCTTATGAGAGGTTGAAAAGTTTTTCTTCAATTTCGCCTCCATTATTAACTGAAAAATGTTTTTAAATTTTCCAACTTTGCACAGGATGTGGTGAAGCGGACTTTACCCGATTTCGCAAACTTAGTGAAAAACAGGTTAAGAAATCGTTGGGTGGTAACCCGGAAGGAGAAAACGGGAAAGTCTGGAAAAAGTCAAAGTCAAAAAGGAATGGAGGATGGAAAAAGAACAAGCCCGGAAAGCCCTCAGGTTAAAAAGAGGAGCAGAAGGAAAAAACAAACAAGGGACGAAACCTCCTAATGATAATTTGAAGAAGAAGAACAAGAAGAGAAGAAGGAAGAATAATGTAAGCCCAAAGCCACCAACAGGAAAAAAACAAAAGAGAAAGCACAGGAATGGCGCCAAGAGTAAACCAAAGGGCAACCGGAAGAAGCCGTCAAAGAAGAAGCAAAAACCCGGTCCACCTCCTCGCCCTACTCGTGCTCCTCAGTCAGGAGTGAAGAAGAAAAAGAAAATCCAGAAGGCGAACAAGGACGCTGCAAGAAAAGAGAAAGCCAGAAAGCGAATCCCGGTTGTTGAGCGAGTCTTCGGGGGTCCAAATGCAAAGAACGCGAAATACAATCCACATATGGTGAGTATTAGCTGGTACCTGTTTCACCGTTGTTATCGGCAAAGGTAGGATATATAGGTAACGAGACAAAACAGCCCTTCTGTAGATTTTTCGAAGTATATTATTATCTCAATTTACAAAATGGTCTGTTTTAATTCTGCAGACATCAAAACGTGAATGATCATACAGTATAGTTGCTAGCGGCACAAGTGGTTCGGGTGACACGTCTTTCAGCACTTGTAGTTTTGGTAAACCACAGATTGCTGTGGATCAGCAGACAATGGTGGGCTACTCAAATATTCCAACTCACTTCAAAATTGTTGAGTATAGACTTAATAACTGTAGAACTGTAAAGGTCGCATTTGATTAAAGTTCATGGTTGATGCAAAATTGTAATATTTAACCATTCCTGGCACTTTAGAACTTCAGAATAGTGAATTCTGAGACTGCAAATGAAAAGAGGATGTATTGACTTCAGCTGAAGTTCTGTGCTTGAGTAGCAATTCTCTTCAATGCAAAGATTCATTTTTGACACAGTGAGAGTTCAAAGGAGACCAAAAAGTTTCGCAACTCATTTTTACGCTTTTTTTCTTATTCATACATTTACAAATTATTATTATTATTTTCATTTTTTAATGAACCTTAGCTCTCCATTCATTCCGAGCCAGCGGAAGTAAAAGCTGTATGATGGAGAGGTAAGTATTTATGTGTTATTATTAATATTGTTACTTTCCTTTTCACTATTATTATTATTAGTTTAGGTTACTATTGCTGCTATTGTTTTTCTTGACATGCGCAAATTTTTCACATATGTACCATTACAACTTGAAACCTCATTTATGCTTTATTGGATTGTCGATTCCTGATTTCACTACCTAGATTATGTTGTTGTCAAAGTTGACCGCACACAGACAGACACAGACGCCAGTCCTGTTTTCACTTAGTCTAGATAAATGTTCTATATTTTTAAGATTCCTTCGAAAGTTTTGTATTTTTTCGCTGTAACAAAAGCCAAAATGAATAAATGAATAAAATAATAATAAAATACTTTGAGAAGCAAAAGAGGACCAGTGAATGGGTTTGGTTCAAAAGAAAGTGAACTTGACTTGTTTATTTCATTGAGAAGGCAATATCAAAATGATAGTGTGTTGTTGTTATTTGGAAAATGCGTCAAATATGGCTGAGGGTAAAGCTACTGAAGCTACCGACCCACAACAAATAAACGCAGGAGGAGCTTTTTTGTCAGTATCGGAAGAAATAGTAGTGGAAGATGCCTTAGCTGCGCCACATACTTTTATGTTAATTGAGTCACAAACCAAAGGCCATCAGTAGGCACCTCTATATTGACGCAAATTCCATTTGATTTATATGAATTATAAGTAGATCATATTATGTCCCTTTTTTCACTCATTAATGTAAAATATCAGCAAATTTCCACTTGGCTCTTGTTGTAATTATAGATGCATTTAATCTTTTAGTAAACCTTTTAAAATTCCGATAATTTTTAAGACGAATTTATGTGGCAACATTTTCTGCGCCAAGAAAAACTAAAGCGAAATTGTTTGTTTCCCGGGTTTGTAAGTTGTTGCAAGCTACCCCTTTGTTGTAATTTATCCTTTTCACCACATTTTATTCAGATAAACAAAGTTTTATGTTTCAAACTAATAATGCAGTTATTTTATTCCTAGGATGCTCTTATCCTATGTTAGTACACTGTACATACATGGTAGGATTTGTCTAAGGGAGAATTAATCTCTGGGTCTCTTTTGTTGACTGAAAGTTGAGGGTTCTCGTTCTTACCTAAGATCAATTTTCAAATTATTATAAGTCTTCTTTACAAGACCTACAGCAAAACATGGATACTTTGTCACAGTTTTAGCTGATTCACCCGATGTGCAGCTGGTCTGCAGGCAAGATTGAAGTGAATCTTCATCAACACTAACTGCAATCATAATGATAATAATGATTTAAAGAATTGTAATGTATATAAAGAAACAAAACAATTTTACGTTTCCCGCAGGCCGTGATATTGCTACAAAAGCTGGAGAGACAGAAAAAGAAGAATTCTAAAAAACCAGTTTCTGGTAAGAAAAGGAGAGCTGTGAAGCAAGGAGCAGGTAATTCCAATAAGAAAAAGAAGAAGAACAAGAAGAAGATATTAAGAGAATGCTCCGGAGTCATTATAAGTGACAGACTTGTCCTGACAACAACCACCTGTTGCACATACTGTGTGTAAGTACTCTCTCTCTCTCTCTCTCTCTCTCTCTCTGTCTATTAGTACCTTGAACGTAATTGAAATTGGTTGGTTCTCCAGTTTGATGACCGTTGTATCTACAGTGGGCCTGGAGTCTGTATTTCGTAAGTGCCGAGATAAGTAAGCAATTTAACATCCTGACTGATTTATTACGAAATTATGGCAGCGCAATAAGTAGGGACTACGATATTAATTCATATAACACTATAAAAATATCGCGGCTAATCGTCAGTTACATTATTTTCAGAGAGGATATTACTGAATAGGTTGAAAGAATGAAGGTCAGTTTTCGTCTAGAGACACTTCATTCACAAGTAATTTAATTTACATCTACTTGGACAACTGTTGGCATGCTGGTGTTTCTCTGGGAAGAAATCTATCTTCAGTCTGGGAACACAGATACTTTATAGTTCGTGATGAAAGAAATATATGTCAAGTTTGTTATTCTTATTAAAAGTTCTTAACGTTCTTTTTTTTTAGGTTGCGAAGACTATATTCTTGATTCTGTTATATGGAAGATCGAATAATAAATGACACGTGAGCAAGTCATTCTAAGAATTCTAATATACCTGAAATACATACTTCAGAATTCCATTTGTAGGATAAAATAATCTTCTTTCGTTATTTTCTTTCTGGTGTAAAATATCTTTTTCAATGAAATTTTATAGAACTCCAGGCCTTATACAGCATCATTGATCTAGGCATCGTGATCAAGGTTGACTGAGAGAGATGAGTTCGTCAAGTCATCTTTTTTAATCATAAGTCATATTACACATTTGCACTCATGCACAATGAGAGAAGTAGAAGCGATTTTGCATGCTATATACTGTATTCCAATATTGTGTTTACATCAATCTCACTTTCATTGGTATCTCCTTCTAGCAATGCGTGGAAGAAGAGGTGGCGCAATAAGCAAACTTCAGAAGAAAAAGCTTTTATCGGTGTCATACCAACAGAGCCTCCTATAGTCAATGGAAACTTTGCAGGAGTCTCTAAGAAGCTTGAGCTCTCAGGAAATGAGTGAGTTCAATATTAATCTGTTATCAAGTTCACACATACTCACCTTCAGTGTGTGTGTGTATATATATAGATATATATATTCTATTATATATATATATATATATATATATATATATATGTGTGTGTGTGTGTGTGTGTGTACATATATGCATATACGTATATACAAACACTAATATAATATCGTTTAGAATAACTGAATAAATGTACTAGGGCTGGATTTTGATTGAGAAAGTTGGTAGGCAGCTGAAAGGATTCATAGAGGGAAAATTGTATGTGACATGCAATGACTAAGAAGTTGAACAAGTCTGTCAGAAGTGATAAGGATTCTTATGATGGCTGCTGAAGTTTATTCGTTGGTTGCAATACATTAAAATCGGAGAGACTAGTGAAAAAACTTGAAAGTTTTTGCAAAGGGATAAAGGCGAAAGTGATCTTGAACAAGAGCAATCTTAGGTTAGTAAAGGTAAACCCAATGATGAAACAAAGAACATTGACATGGAAGATGGAGGAATGGGAAAAGTTGATTGGTAATGAGATATAAGAATAAATGAAGTAGATGGTGAAAGAATGGGAAAAGAGATGAGACGCCAAAGAGGCAATGCAGAGGAGGTAGCAAGGTTTTGAAAAGGTTTGAAAGAGGAGTAGGATGTGTATTGTGAAGCTTAAATGGAATGTTGAACCAACTCTCCTTTCTGGAAGTGAAGTGTGGATGTTGAAGGGAATGAAAGTAGCCAGGTGGTCACTTGATATGATTCGTATGTGCAGTGCGCGTGGAGTTTAAAAAAAAATTGAATGATGCGAAAAGCGAAAGATATGAAATAGTCTAAGAAATGTGAAATTCAAGGTGTACAAGAATATAAAGGCCGCCATACATTCAACGATCATCGGTCGCATGCAATCGTGGTCACCCACACACTATTCCGAATCAGTCTCATCGGAGACTTCTCTGTGAGAAGATGTGGCATCTTCTCTCAACGAGCTGTATTTATTAACGTTGAGAGCTGCTGCTGGGGCTTATTTCGCTGACATACAGGGTAAACCAAAGAGGAAATGGAGAAAATAGGTTAAACAGTGGATAACGAAAAGAAATGAGCTATCACATGACGCACTGCTTAATGTACTGAAGTGACGCACATACATATATATATACACACAGACACACGCACGCACACACACACACACACACACACATATATATATATATATATATATATATATATGTATATATATAAATATATGTTGTTGCCTTCGCAAAGCATAACTACTTCCCCGCAATAATTGTATGTAATGTTGTAGTGTCTGTAATATGTGTTCAGATTCCATATTAAAGTTAACTTAGAGTTAATATGTTTCAATAATGTATGTTCAGAATTCACAAAAGCTCAAGTTGAAGTTAAGAAAGAACGTAGAGCAAAGAAAAAGAGAAATTAGCTTTGTTTGTGAAAGTGGAAGTATCATAACATCATGAGTCTGTCCTGTATTCTTAAACATTCGATAAAAAACGTTCCGTATACAATACCTCATCTGTAAGAAGTTATGTCACCGTGTTTGCGACATTATACTATAATCATTTCTTTCATGTTAAGAGAATTTTATGTTCTGAACCCATGTAGTATTCAAGATTTTTATAGATGTAATCCCACTTTCTCTCTCTTTCTCGCTTTGAAAGAAAATTATTAAGATTGTATAGCAGTGTCACGGTCCCAAAATGTTTTGAAGTCATCCATCCATTTTTGGGGTCAAGATTTCTTGTTGATCGGTAGTTCCCATAGAAGAGAGACATTTTTAGAACTGTAACCGTGCTGTAAAGAGATGCCAAAGCTCTCTCTCTGTCTGTACTTGCATGGTCATTCATAAATTTTAGATTTATTTAATTTCTTAATAGCATAGTGGTTATTTATGGAATCTGAACAGACATTGTAAACGTGTTTTTGTAATTGCGCCTGTGAAAGAGTATGGTGAATTTGGAAGCTGTCGTAAAAAGGAAAACCTGGTACCAGGTAATGTGTTATTACAAGTTTTAAGTGCACTTAAAGAATATACACAGTGGTTAGGTAAAATTATTTCATTTTTTACACATTGCAATTTTTATGTGTACTGTATTTAATTTTTTTAAGTGTTTGTTTTATGTTCTGTGGGATTAATGTTTTCTTAGTGTTTTTACGGTTTTGGTACTTTTCCACATTGTGTGTTTACATATTTTTGCATTCACATTTTATTTGATTAACTTAGGTGTTTCTTAATGATTTAGTGTTTCATACTTGATTTAATTTAACACCTGTGAATTAATTTGCATTTACTTAGATTTCTTTTCAAGTATTATTTATTGCTTAATAGTTTGAATTTTTATTGAATAATTTAATTTTTTGATTAATTAATTTCCTGATAAATTCATTTTGATTTAATTTTGTTTGTTGTTTTCAAGTAATAGTAAATTTCCCTGAGATTGTGAAATTTACTTATAAATTTTGAGTTTATAAATAATTTTTTTTTATTTAAAACATTTTATAACAGTGTTTCAATTATTGACCACCAGTGATAGAATTGTATTTAGGTAAAGATATAGAGTGGTAATTGTGCTGTTTTCATTCAATTTTTTATTGAAGTGAGTTAGAACCATGGAAATACTTAAGACTTTTAATCAATTGAATCTCATATATGATTACCTCACCCTTGTTTTACTAAACTTTGTCTGATTTCTTACATGATTAATATGTTTTTAAGGGATCACTGTTGCCATTAGAGTAATCAGTCATATTTTATCTGAGGAAGGTTCAGTTGTATGACTGTTGTGAGGTAACTATTTTTAATTGGTGCCCAGATCACATTATCACTCTGGTTTGTGGTTTATACTGCGGGTGTTAGGGATGTATTTTGGTAGAAGAGATACTGTGTAGTTGTCTTTTGCATTTTACTGTATCAGATTGTTAGTCCAGTAACTTAGAGAAAAAGGCTTTGTTCGATATTCAGGAATTTTCAGCAGCTCCTTCCAACCAAGAGTTATCTGAATCTACTTTGACTAAGGTGCAGTAGCATTTGGTGGTAAAGTGTCTAGTGGTATGGTAAAGGCACAAATAAGATATAATGCAATGAAAGCATTAATAAACTCGGGTAGAATAACTGATGAAGATGGGTTAGAATTAGCTCAAGAGTTGTTGAATGTAGCACAGGCTGATCTCATAAATAAGCAGGAAGAAAAGAAAAAGAAAGGTGATGGTGAGTTAGAGCTTAGATGCATAGCTGCTGAAGAAAGCTTGATTAAGTTGAAATTGCAAGCAGAAAAAGAAAGAAAGGAAAGAGAAGAAAGTGTGCTTAAGCAGCAGATACAAGCTGAAAGAGAAGAAGACAGGGAGAAACGAGAAAGAAGAGAAAGCAGCAGAAGAAAGAGAATGAATAAAAGAAGAAAGAGAAAGAGCAAGGAAGCAGGAGGATTTTGAAAGGGAGATGGAATTGATAAGAGCTCGATCCACATTACCTGTGACATCATCTAACCCCACCCAAGGAAATCAAGACCCTGTATTTGATTTAGTAAGAGTGCAGAAGTTTATCCCCAAGTTTACTGAAGAAGCTCCAGTCTTTTTACAAAGTGTCTTGATTGGTAAAAAGAAAAGGGCTTATTTAGCCTTAACAGCTGATTAGTGTAAAGACTACTAAGTACTCAAACATAATATGCTACAAGTAAGTCTACCAGATGACCCCAGAGTATTACAATGAAAGATTCAGAACTTTAAGAAAAGATGAAAAAGTAACTTTCTTGGATTTTGCTTACAAAGTGAGAAGGTATTTTAAGCGATGGCTGGAGGCTGCCAAAGTTAAGACAATGGAAGAGTTGGAGGAATTAGTTGTTCTTGAACATGTAAAATTGCGTAAAGCTGATATTAATTATAAAGATTTTCTATAATAGGACAAGCCAAAAACGAAGACGGCCTCAATATACTTGAATCTATTATTAAAAAGAAGACGGTCCCATCACTAAATACTCAAACAACCTCTATCCAATTGTTTATCGCTAAACCGTTTGTTTTTGTGTTCCTTCTCGTCCTTTCTTGCTCTTGCTGGATCTTGGGTAAACTTGTGTTTTTAGTCTTATTACTTCAGCCGCTTAGGTATGACCTGTTCCTATTCTTCCTATTTTTAATTTGTCTTATTTGTGTACTAAGTATCGATGTTTTAATGTGACGTTTTGTAAGATGGTGTCGTAATCGTTGCACCCTTGAACATGCGACGATAGCAACTGTCGTGAAACGTTGGCATAAAAAACTCATGTAACAATGCCTTCGAATTTAGACTTAATGAATCTAGAATTGGCTGTGTTCTTATCATTGCGAAGGTGTGTACTGACTACTTATTTTGTTCTTTTGTGGCCCCAGGGTCTTTCTCACGTAGTTTTTCTAGTAGTGTTACGTAAGTATCGTTCCTCTTCCCTTTGACATAACATTATTTGGATTTTACTTTCCAACGACAAGGAAGAACTTGATAAAGTTAGCTAAAATCCGCCCAAAATTCTCCAAAAGCGTATGTTGTCATCCTGAGATGTTAACCCGGTAAGGGTTACTAACCAACTGAGGCTGTTATCGTACGATGAGCCCGTACACATCGCGATCTTCAATATCGGGTGTAAAATCGGGAGTCTAAACCTAGCAATGTCAGGTTGCCGGCGAGATAGCGCTATCACAAAGCTCCGCCCACTTTTCGCAACGCGGTGACCCCATGCCCACACCGATTGACTTGCGATACCGATATCGTATGTGATAATTGTTGCGTGTATGGCGGCCTCAAGAGACGTAAAAATTTCTTATACTGTAATATGCAGAGCCATTTCTATTCAGAATGGCTTCCTTTTCACAGTGAGATTGAATATCCCCCTAAGAAACAGTCTGATAAATATAAGGAAATGATAAGCGAGTAGTTTAAAGCTTAAATTCCTGTGTCTGGTACCAATACTATATTTTAATGCCCCTTAACCGTAATGACTGATGACTATAAACGTTATTATTTCATTAATCTTGTACTGGTTCTTGAGGAAGGAGGAACATCTGACTTGTTTGAAGTGTAAAGACTCTTCCTAGCCATGTGTGTCCTTCGGTGGTTTGATATACTTGACAAAGCTGTCAGTTCGGGACTCACCTTGGTTCCACCAAAAGGGCTCCCTTTGTCGAGTCAGCCATAAAACAGACTATTTTGGGAAAGGGGAGAACCATTCAAGGAGCATCCAGGCAAATGTATTGCAACTCTCATAAGATCATTTTGAAATTGTTCGAGAAGCCACTGATGAAACATTTGTCTTTATCATCCTTTAACCCCTGAGCACTGAAGAACTTGTTCCGTCTTTCTGCTCCTGTTTTCGTCACTCAAAATATTTTCTGTTTTGAGTTGCTGTCGTTGGTCACTCATTGTTTATAAATACATTTTTTTCAGCGATAGGTTGGCCACAGACATAAATATGATTTTTTTTTCTCGGGTTTCTTGTCGGAATCATTGTTGCAATAATTTCAACATTTTTTTAATATTATTATGCTCGACGAAGAATAAATGGAACTATGTATATAATATATATGTATATGTGTATGTATGTATGTATGTATGTCTGTATGTATGTATGTATGTATTGTTACGAAGTGCCAAATATCTGGTCATTACACTTACCAATCAGAAAATAGTTACCTCACAACAGCCAGATACCTGTAACTTCATCACAGATAAAATACGACTGAATACTCTTAAAGGCAACAGTGATCCCTTAAAAACTTATTAATTATACAAGAATTCGGACTAAAATCGTGAACATAGGTGTGAAGTAATCTTATATGTAATCAAATTAATTAAAGGGTATCACTCCATTAACAACTTTAAAAGTTTAAGTGTTTCCCTGGTTCTAATTCACTTCAACAAAGCTAAAGGAAAACACCTCAATTACCCCTCTATATTTCTACCTAAACAAAATTAAAATACTGGTAAAAAAAACTCATAAAAATTTCAAATACAAAAATTTATTATTAAACCCAAAATTTATGAATTAAATTCACAATCTCAGGGAAATTTATTATTACTTGAAAACAACACAGTTTAACAAATTCTTGGGAAATTTATTATTACTTGAAAACAACACAGTTTAACAAATTCTTGAATTGATTATTAAGTAAAATTAAATCAAAATTAATTTATCACAAAAATCAAAGAATTAAATTATTCAAGTAAAATTCAAAGTTTTATGTAAGAATTAAAATTTGAAAATTAATACCCAAGTGCTAAACAACAACAAAACTTGAAAAGGATTCTAATTAAATGCAAAATAACTCACAAGTGTTAACTCAATTAATTTTTTTATTATTAACCAATGAAAACACTTAACTGAATCAAATTGTAAATGTAAATGTGAACACAAAAACGTGGAAAATACCAAAATTGCAAAAGCATTAAGAAAGCATTAATCACACAGAATATATATAAAAACACTTTAATTAGAAAATGGATAAATGCACAAAAATAAAAAATAAAATTCACCAACACCAAAATGTGAAAAAATGGCAAAAGGTTCCCACTGAACTAACCTAAGTACTTTCAGTATTTCAAGTACTTTTTGTTCAATTTTAGTGCACTGAACTTACTAAAAAAAAAACTTATCTTGGTATACCAATTTTAGAAGGCCTTTTTCGAAATCACCAATAAACACTTACACACGAGGCGCCTGTTACACACTTTTACAATGTCTGTTCAGATTCCACAAATAAGCACCAAGCAATTAAATAAATCTAAGAAAATACCAAATCTAAAATTCATGAGTGACCAACCAACTAAACACAAAATCTTTACATTAAGAGAGAGAGAGAGAGAGAGAGAGAGAGAGAGAGAGAGAGAGAGAGAGAGAGAGAGACCAACAAACGTGAATGGTCTCTGATACTGGGATGAACAAAAATTGCTCTCGAAATGTGGAAACTGATCAGTGCTTTGGCTCCAAAATGCCTGAGCAACAAGTCACTACTATTATCTTTAAAATTCTCTTTCAAAGCAATAAATAGAGAGAAAGTGGGATTACAGTTATAAATAATGTTTATTATCACATGATTTAGGACAATGAACGTCTCCTAAAATAAAAGATATGATTATAGAATCTTCTCAAATGAAATAAATGTTGTCAAATCCGTGATAGATGTCACAAATCTTTCCAGTTCACGATTTAAACTATTTACAAGCCAACAAATTCTCTTTTTACAAATCAAGAGATATATGAGTTAATTTATCAGTAATATTAAAAGAGTCTTAATACAAGAGAATCATTTATTACTAATATGAAATTAAAATATTAGACGTACGTGAAACATTTTAGGTAGAATCCATCTAGGACGGTCTTATGAAAGATGATGCCACTTTACAGAAAAATGGTGAAATCTTCACGTGGGGTCTCAACAGAGACACAAGTTTGAAACAGTCATGTGCGTCGTATGATTGACAGGATTCCAAAACAAAACAGAGAACTCAAGTTCTTCTTATCTCAAGTGATGACAGCAATTTCCTGCTTTGAACAGACAATGCTAATTTCTCTCACTGTTCACATTCTACGTTATTCCATTAGATTATGTTTTTGTAAATTATGAACATACATAACTGAACATATTAACACTAAGAAAATTACAACATTTCATAGTTACTGAGGTGAAATTATGCTTTGCAAAAGCAACAGCATAAGATATCTCCCCGAGAAGATTGGTTATCCTGGTGTTGAATCCAATGATTTCTCAATGGAATACATAATCTGAAACTACATTGTTTTTACCACTAATGTGCTGCACTCTTAAATTATACTGTTGCAAGCACCAAGACCACCTGGTCAGTCTTTGATTATGATTTTTCATCCACTGTAAAAATTTTGTCATTCCTATGTCTGTTCACATACACTTCGAGCTTTTTCAATGGTGTGATTAAGGCTAAAGTTTCCTTCTCGATTGTTGAATATACTTTCTGATGTTTTTTCAGTTTTGAAGACATGAAGCACACAGGATGTAAGATATTATTCTCATCTTCTTGAAGTAGAACAGATCCAATGCCACAGTCAGAAGTATCAACTTGTATCACAAATTTCTTGTCAAAGTTTGGGACTTGAAGTACTGGTCTTGAAGTTAAAATGGCTTTTGCTTTCTCAAAGGATTCTTGACATTCTGGAAACCTAACAAACTTAGCTTTGGGACTAGTTAAGTCTGTCAAGGGAGCTACTACGGCTGAAAAATTTGGACAAAAATGACGGTAGAATCCAGCCATAACCAAAAATCTCTGTAGCTGTTTCCTGGTAGTAAATGGAGTAGCATTTGCATTTACTGGAGCGAGAAGGCCTTTCCCAACTTCCAACCCAAGAAACTGAACAGTTGCCTCTCCAAACTCACTCTTCTCTAGGTTAACTGTTAGTCCTGCTTCTCATAGTTTCTTGAAAACTTTCCTCAGAAGGTTATAGAGTAAATCACTATCACCTATTCCTTCTATAGCTCCTAACAGTTGACTCATCACTCGTTGGAATGTTGCAGGTGAATTCATCAGACCGAACAGCAGAATGGTATACTGATACATTCCAAAAGGAGTAATAAAAGCTGACACCAACTTAGCATTCTCATCCAAGGGAATTTGATAATATCCTTTCAACAAGTCTATCTTGGAAACAAACTTGGCTTGCCCAATATTATCAAGTAACTGATCTATAAGAGGCAAAGGATAATTGTCAGCCACACTGATGGAATTCAGTTTCCTATAATCAGTACACATCCTAAATGAACCATCCATGTTCCAGCAAATACTCAATTTCTTTCTTTAAAACATCTCGATGATAATGTGATAAGCAATAAGCTCTTTGCTTAAATGGTTTTCCATCTTCTTTAATCTTAATCTCATGCTTGGTCAGATCAGTACACCTAGGTACATCTGCAAAAATTTCTGGGAAGCTTCTAACACTTCACTAAATTCTTCACCTTGTTCAACACTCAGATGTTTCAGTTTATCCTCCAAATTTTCCAAAATTGAAGAATTATTCATCTTGCTTTCAGCTTCCAATTCATAGCCATCATCGTCTTCTGTAAATGAAGTTGTTTGTGTTATTGACACAGTTTCAGTTTTAGTTTCTGAAAAGTAAGGTTTCAAGAGGTTCACATATATCTTCCTTTGTCGTTTTCCTCTTTCTGGTGTTTCAAACACATAAGTTCTATCACTTAACTTCTCGATTATCTTGTAAGGACCTTGAAATTTATTGGTGTGGGGGAATCTCTTTTTCATTTTCTCTTGACTCCCTTTCAAATTTTCTAAATAGAATTTTCTAATCTCTTTCAACCTTTTCCAAGTACTTCACTTACTCTCCTTGGATTTTCTCTTGATTTTCTTCCCAATTTTCTGCAAGAATCTTTAATGGTCCTCTCACTACCAAAAATCATATCATTAGGTAAACAACCCATGCTCTCTTGATAAGCATTCCTAACTTAAAATAACATTAACAGTAAGCCAACATCCCATTCTCTTCCTGACTCAGAACTATACTTTGTCAGCATACTTTTCAATGTCTGGTGGAACCTTTCTAAGGCTCTTTGAGTCTCTGGATGATAAGCAGCTGATAACAGTTGTTTCACTCCTAACAAATTCATCACATCCTGGAATAACTTGGATGTAAATTTGTCCCTCTATCACTTAGTACTATTTCTGGTATTCCCGACTTTAAGAAAAACTCCACTAGTTTTACAGCAACTATCTTGGCAGATATGTTTCTAACAGGGATTGCCTCTAGATATCTTGTCACAGGACACATAAATGTTAACAAATACTCTTTTCCCTTCTTCGTCTTCGGAAGTGGTCCTGTAGGTTGTAGGGGCACTTTCTGGAAGATTTCATTCTGTTTTCCAGCTATCTGGCAGATATGAAACTCACAACAGCACCTGCTAACATCTCTGTGAAGTCCAGGCCAGAAAAAAATATTTCATGACTTTCTCCACAGTTTTCCTGGTTCCCATATGTCCAGACTCATGAGCTACTACTACCACTTGCTTCCTCAATGGATATGGAACCAAACTTTGATGATATTCACCCCAAACAGCGTCTCCTGGCATATTTGCAGGTCTATACTTCCTCATCAGCAAACCTTCCTTTAGATAATAACAGGTAGGAGTTTGTGCATCTCTTCTTAATCAAAAACTCTGAAGAACAAATCAGCAAACGATGCATCCTTCTTCTGCAAGTCCATCAGCTTCTCTCTTGTCACTTGACCAACTTCAAGGGATGAACTCTCAATATCTGCTAACTCAGCTACTGTAATTTCACTACTATCCTCAAAAACACTTTGAATACTTGGAGTCTTTTCAGGAACAACAGCTCCTTCTTCTTCTCCTTCTTCGTCGTGGGAAATCTCTTCTTGGTCAGCACTAGGGGAAACATCGCTTCCCGGGAACAGTTCCCATAAGTTCAAAATTACTTCACTTGATCCTTCTTGGGTGCGTAAATCCTCAGTTGCTTCACTTACAGGCGTAGTCCTCTTCATACTTCTGGTAGTTTTACAACCAGAAAACAGGTGGAGGTTATTCTTCTCCAACTCTACTGTAGGACTGATCCTTAACTGTTTGTCTGTCACTACAGGACAAGGAATATATGGCACACCACCAACTTCATTACCCAACAGAACATGTACACCTTCCAAAGCCAGTGAGTTCTTCACAGCAAAATCAACATTCCCTGTCACCAATCCACACGACAGGTGTAAGTGACATACAGGAGTCACTTCCTTTCCTTCAAAATAACTGAATCTCCTGTGAGACTCATCTCCAACTGAGGGTGAGTACCAAGTACTTCCACACTATGGTTACTCCTTGTATCACATAATATACTGACTGGTACCTGCACACTCCCTCCTTGAGTTGACAGCATACCATCATAGATATATGGCTTAAAAGCCTCCAATCTGCTCAGCCACTCACTGCTTGAGGTTACATTTCCACTGGTTGCTAAACATTCAGCTTGTTTCAAGTCTTCTACGGAGTCTGATTCTTTCCCACACTGCTTTTCATAGTTTGTTTCACCTGGTCACCTTTCATTACTTGGCCAACTGGCTTTGGCAGCTATTGATTCCGGTAACACTCTTGGCTGAAGTGTCCTGCTCTTCCACACTTAAAGCAGACAACATTAGGTTTCTGTAATTGCCTTGAAAATTTGGATGAAGATTTCACATTAGCTTGCTGAGGAACATTACCTTGTGTATTTTTGATAGTATCACTTGTGAGTTTCCCATTAAATTTGTTCCTGAAACTTAGATGAGACTTAAAACCTGGGCATTGTTGATTCTGGTACTTGACATTGTAATTGCATTTGCTACTAATTATATTGTAATCTTCACTCAGTATAGCAGCTTTGTCAAGTTTCTTAACCTCTCTCTCTCTCTCAAATAGGCTCTTATACGTTCAGGAATTCCCCTAAGATATTGTTCAAGAATATATAATTCGTCTAACTCATCAAAAGTTTTAAATTTAGCAACCTCCAGCCAACGTTTAAAACACCTTCTCACTTTATATGCATAATCTAGAAAGGCTACCTTTTCATCTTTTCTTAAATTTCTGAATCTTTCATTATATAGTACTCTGGTGTCATTTGGTAAACTTGTAGCACATTGTGTTTAAGTACCTTGTAGTCAGGTAAAAGGGTTAGGGTCAGGTCAGACAGACCTCATGTGAGAACGTGTGAACTCTCGCAACCATCTATCAATTGCTTCTGTCAAATTAGATCGGGGACGTATTACAAAAAAATACAATGGCAAAGGGGTCTTAGGTCCCTTAAGAGTCGTTGACCCTTTTTGGGATTTGGCATATGGCCAGTAGTTGGGTCTGGCGAGAATGTTTTCCATCTTTGCTTCGTTGTTTGGGAACAAAAGGAAAGAGGCCAAGTCAAAAATAATCTCAAGGCTTTCTAAAGAGTCAAAACAAGAAGGTCACTTGCATTGGATTCTGACATGAGACACTTTACTCTATAGTTCTTTCGCTTTTCTCCTACTCATATTATCCCTTCTACTCAAAGCTCCCTTACTTTACTCCCTCAGTTATTCCTTTAAGTTTTCGAGTTTGGTCGAGGAAAAGTAAATAGTCTAAACAGACACTCGTAGCCGTGTATGTATATATATAAATAATATTATAATTAATAATATCTATATATATAAATTATATATATAGATTTATATATATATATATAATTTGTTGTATATGTATATTATATATATTAATATATATACATATTTATATATAATATAGATTTAGATAGATAGATATATATATATATATAAATCCAAGCTACAAATGTCCTTTAATTAATTTATATGACTTTATATATATATATATATATATATATATATATATAATATATATATATATATGTGTGTGTGTGTGTGTGTGTGTGTGTGTGTGTGTGTGTGTGTGTGTATGTGTATGTGTGATTTAGCAGTTTATTACTACTGGAACCAGTTATATATATATATATATATATATATATATATATATATATATATATATATATATACTATATACATATATACATATATAATATATGTGTGTGTGATGAATTATCAGTAAGTGTTTATCGCTACTGAAACCTGTTTTATTGTTTTCTCTTTTCATCAAAAATGTTAATTGGTTTCAGCTTAGTAAATCCTATCAAGAAAGACAGTGTCAACCGTGTAAAGAAGAAGAAGAAGAAGAAGCCAGGAAATAAAAAACACAACACATATAGGCCTCCAAAGACAAAGTACATACGTGTTGTTTATGGCACAGCTGTTCTGAAGAAAAAGCAAAGGAATATAAATAAAGCAGAGAGGGTGAAACGTATTTATATTCCACTAGACTGTTATGCGAAGCTCCCGAAAAAGAGAGACGGTAAGAATGGTTATATTTGGTTTTATTCATTGTATGAAAATTGCATTCCTACGTTTTCTATCATTTTGCTCCAGGCTGGTTTTACGTGTTCTTTGGCCTATTTTGATGAAAATCCCTTTCTTTACAGGTGAGGTGAAAAAAAATAATAAAACTATGTACGAGGCAGTGTGCCCTGTTGTGCTTGAGCTGAAGAAATCCATTAAATTCAGCGAAAGTGTCCGTCCCACTTGCCTGTCTCTGCATGACTCGTTTGATGTTAACAATGAGACCATGTCAACGGCTGGGTGGGGAAGTAACCAAAATAAGAAAAAGAGTAAGTTGCTTATTTCCTGCAAAGAGCTCCACTGGAAAACTGGATCACATCATCATATTTTGTGATGAAAACTCATTCAGTGATTTCAGGTCCCTTATTCCATTTGGCGGATGCGTCTAGCTGCTTGTTTCATTAATGAATATCTCGGGTTAAAGAGGTGCTTTCTTTATATTGACTAGATAATACATGTTAATCTCATTTTTCCCAAGTTACCCCTTTGTTTTGAAAAGCTGGTGAAGTAAAGGAAGTTTTCACAATCTTAAAAAAATTAAATCACTAATGTTATCTTCAGTTCATATCATCCATATTCTTAAGAGTAGCAACACTTTCAGTAATTCATTACATTTGTGTAAATGGCGCCTGTACCGTATTCGATAAATGCTTCTTGTGTTCAGGGCTGCCTGTACGGTATCCTAGAAATGCTTCTTGCATTCAGGGCTGCCTGTACGTATCCTAGAAATGCTTCTTGCGTTCAGGGCTGCCTGTACGGCATCCTAGAAATGCTTCTTGCGTCCAGGGCTGCCTGTACGGCATCCTAGAAATGCTTCTTGCGTTCAGGGCTGCCTGTACGGTATCCTAGAAATGCTTTTTTCATTCAGGGCTGCCTGTACGTTATCCTAGAAATGCTTCTTGCATTCAGGGCGCCCTGTACTGATGGAAAATGAACTGGCGTTCAGGGCACCCTTGCTTGACACACTGGAAGCTTTTTTTTTTTTTAATTAATATATATATTTGTTGTACACTCGACAAGAAAAGTGAAGATACAGTTTTCATTAGCTTTCGTTCATCGAATTTCCCATTTGTTTTTACTGAAAAGACATAATATCGCTAAATCCATTCTGGAATATGAAAATACACTACAAATTATATCATGTAAGTTAAAACTGCAAAACAAAACCGTTCAGATACTTAATTAAAAACACGACTTATGTCCGAAGTAATTGGAATTTCTCAGATGGATTCGTTCATAGAGATCTGGTAGATAGAATGTGAATTTCTGATTGTAGTACTATGTATCACGACGACAATATTTACTCGTTTTGCTTCATGAACGGGGATATTATTGCATCATCGTACGTGGTGAATGCAATTATTCTAGTTTCTACAAACTCATGTTTGTATTCCAAAGCGATTAAAGTTAGCTGACGTCAATGGCAGTCAATGTTGCGACGGCTAAGGTAGGTTGAGCAAGTCTAGTTGCATCCGCAAGAACGTTTTCTATGAGTGAGGAGGAGCCATAGAACTTCGAGCGGGAAAGCGCAAGTCACTGGATATTGGCTTGCTTAACGGATTTCACACTTTGAATACTTTGACGTTGACATGGATCGAATGCTAGTTGCTGTTTACAAAGCTACTGTCTTTAAACATAAATCTTTATCAAGGTTAAAGTAGCATGTCAGCTCAAAGATTATCTGGCTATATGCTCCCATTACAAAGCAGTTCGTAGTATCCTACAGCTCTACACGACTGCATTTCTTGGCCGCGAGGCTGAAAGATCTCTCAACACATTAGCATTTTTGGCACGATATAACACTTTAATTGCCTGTGCAATACATATTGAGTTACTTATGGTAATAAATATTTTTACTTAACACAGCTTTTTTCGTGAATGATTTGTGGATGAAACCCGACTTTCAAAAGTACAGACTATGTCAAGAGAGCAAGAATGACTACAGCCTGTGTCTAAAATTTTCCACATCTTTTAACAATTAGAGAATTAACTTGAATATAATGATCCTTCAAATTTCATCTAGCATAGTGCAGCACGATCTTGGCAATCATATCATATCGATAGATACCAAATTCATTATATTTTCTTCTGCCTTTCCCTCGTCACAAGTCCGTCACCAAAACTATAATTCTCTCTCTCTCTCTCTCCACTTCTAAAACATACTTTAAAAATACATATTACCACTCAATCTCCCAAAGAAAATAATATAATGAAATTAAGTGGTTATAAATAGGCCTAAGCTTTCACGTAAGCAGATTTTGCTCTCTCTCTCTCTCTCTCTCTAAACTTTTAAAACACATTTGAAAAAATATTAACACCCAATCTCACAAAGTAAATATAATGAATTAAGTATCTCTATAGATAGGCCTATGCTTGCGCTCTCTCTCTCTCTCTCTCTCCACTTTTGAAACATTTGAAAAAATATTATCACTTAATCTCTCAATGTAAATATAATGAATTAATTATCTCTATCGATAGGCCTATGCTTGCGCGCTCCCTCTCTGTCGTCATAATATTTCATTCTTTACTGTATTGTTCTTCACGATTTCCACAAGTACTGCCCAAGTTTTAAAACACTTTCTCTCATTGCTCAAGATTCGTCTTTAATAACATATGAATTTTACGTCAGTTCAGTGTCAAACATTACTTATAAATAAGGTTACACAGTAGGTTTTAAAAAAGGATGATCGATATTCTACCCTGAACTGACGTTACCAAACCAACATTAACGAATAATATAGAGCCTGTTTCTACATTCAAGTATAAATGATTATAGGACCTCTACAGAATCTTTATGGTGTAAAGTTAATGGAAATCTAGAAACAAGCTGTGCATTATTGAGCAATATATGTCGGAAGATTTTAAAAAACTGTACCTTGACTTTCCTTGCCGAGTGTTGTACACTCTTCACCGGGATCATGAACAAATTCGACTTTAGAACTGATATTCACAGGGGACAGCGTCTGCTTTTGCGTTCACGGCATTTGTGCTCTGTAGATCGTGTTGCATTCAGATGACTCTTAGTGCCCTAGCTGTCACCGATGCTGGAATTATGCTTACATATATATATATATATATATATATATATATATATATATATATATATATATATATATATATATATATATATATATATATATATATATATATATATATATATATATATATATATATATATATATATATATATATATATATATATATATATATATATATATATATATATATATATATATATATATATATAAATGTGTGTATGTGTGTGTGTGTGTATGACGCCTATCAAACAGATTATTTTCATCAGAACTTGATAATGCACCTTTATTTTCTGCCGGTTGAACATTATGTTAACAATTAAATTGTTTTTATGAGAACATGGAATTCTGAAACAATGTACAAGGTGACAAAATGAGGAGCCATCTGAATGCAGCATTATCTACAGGCAAAAGGCACCCTACTTATATCTAGCATTGGTACAGGGCATAAGGCGCCACCCTGAAGGCAAGTACCATCGGTACAGGGCAAAAGGTACCCTGAACGCAAGATCTTTTTCTAAAGGCGCAAAACTGATTTCCAGCATTCATATTTCTCATATTCGGTAGAGGGCGCCCTGGAAATAACCTCGGCCTTAGATTTAACAGAGCAGTCACGGACATTAGATTTTATTCCTTTTATCGTGTGTGTATGCATAACATAAATTACTGTTATCTGAACTGTATCTTCATTTATATCCCTACCTTTTGTAGCACTGAAAAGAATTTTTCACTGGGATACTACATGCTCACTGTTCCACATTTCAACCTCGCCCCAATTTTGGCATTTTGCTGTGTTGCATATTGAGATGCAATCATCGAAGTTTAAAAGTGTAAAAGAAACACTAATATTAGCGTTCAAAGTCCCCTACCACACGTCGAATTAAACCAGAACGTTATCATTATTGAGTGACTGTGACTGTTGGTCGTCCATTTCATGTACACAGGTGAATCGTTTATGACTTATATGCCAATACACAATCAATCCCTTTTTCTCCTGGTAGTAATAATTGAAAAGTGATCCAATTCTTCTGTTTGCAGAGGCAAAATCCCTGAGACTACGGATGGCTGTAGGAATTAACACAGTCACCCCTAAGGAATGTATGGATCTCCTCAATAAAGAATTGGATCCAAGCATATTCTGTACCAAACCAGCTTCGTCTTCGATGTGTCTTGTAAGTACCTGGTCCTCCCCAAAAGCAGGCTGATATTCGATGCTCATGATAGTGACGATACTGATTATCAGCACCATCATAATGCTTCATATATTTTGCAACTAATTTCTATATGCTCTCTCTCTCTCTCTCTCTCAATTATTGGTGAACGCTTCACTTACAAGGTATCCCTTGCGTAAAACTTCAAGCCTGGGAGTGTTATCGAATTTGTTACTGTGGAGTTAAAATTAGCGCTGTAGGGACCTAAGGAAGGCAAAGCGTAGTAGATGGAGAGAATGCTGAGCAAAAATGCTATAGTAGATTCACATCAACCGTGCATCTGATGTCTAGGACAGTCCCTTACGGCGCTCCTGATTGGCTGTTAATAAGCCAATCACAGGGCTGGAAAGTATCCCTCAGGAGAAGTGGAACATGCATCCTGCCTATGTGAACTCTCTCTCGAGACTGAGAGTTTCCAGCCTTGTGATTGGCTTATGAACAACCAATCATAAGAAGCGTTCACAATTGTATGATTTTTTTGTTGAGAAGAGTGAGTGATTCAAGTGTGAAGCAGTTTAGGGAAATGAAGTCAAATGATTACTAATATGTCAAGAAGTCGCAAAAAGGGAGTCATTCCCTCATGCCATAAAGAAACTAGAAATAGCTGATGGACGCGACTCTTTGTAGCATTACAGGAGAACTGCGGTCATCAGATCATGAGAAGTAAAGTGTGTCTAGAGGCAAGAGATTGTGTTAATAAAGCAATGAATACATTACATTGAAGCAGGGCAACATGGACCAAAAACGACTCGGACTTAGATCATTGAAACAGCTACTATAGTAGAATTAATCAATAGATATCTGGCAACTCTGCCCCACGCCAATATTTACTATTAGTGTTCAGTTTTAAAATGGAACAGTAGCATCGATTTTAGCACAGTTTTGAGAACACTAACAGTAACATGGATATGAATGATAGGTAACGTCTAGAAGGTTGAACCTTCAACGATATCAATATTATTATAAGAATTATTTATTTGCTACAGATTAGAGAATGTATCCATAAAGAAAATGGATGCAGAATGTTAAAAGTTCCATACAACAAATGTTAATTCTGTATGATATACACATAATGATATGCAGATATATGATTTTTAGTATTGCTTTCATTACAGTTTTAAAGTTCCTAACCTAATAGTTTTTTTTCTCTCTCTCTCTCTCTCTCTCTCTTTCAGGGAGATCAAGGCGCTGGTCTCATGGCCTACCGTTCAACTGGTCAAGGATTCCAAGAGCATTTGACGGCAGTCGCACTCTTGGTAAGAGATGGGCCTCTGGAACAAGATGTTTTTAATTGGGAGTGGAGACTATCAAGTTTTTGTCTGTTTTGAATCTGAAAAAAAGATATTCTAGTGCTGCATTGAGAATTTACAACTGTAAACACGTGTAGAAATTAACATGAAAAATGACTCTGCAATGAGATTTTTCCAATAACAACACCTTATATTCGTGATTGGCGTGAGAAGGTTTTGCAGAGTCTCAGTTCTGTAAAAGTATGGGTAGGCATGTCACTATTTATGTTTTTCATACAAAGGCGAATTGGAAGAGGAACTGAGTAGCCTTGTTACACCTTTGTCAAACTCGACTAGGAATAGATTCAGGCTTCCGGAACCTTTCTCCCTCATTCTCACTGGTTGTTCTGTCCTGACCATGTAGTATATAGTATACCTAAATCATTCCTTTCACCACCCCGCTGCTGTGATGCTCAGTCACAATCACAGCCATATGTCTCAGATTTGCAATATTTGTTACACATTCCCACACCCTTCCTGGCTCCAATGCAGGTTCCTCCCTTGTACTGCATCTCTGCTCCACCCTATCTTGCCCAAACACGCTATTAGATTGCTTTTCATGAAATTTCTTAGCCAAATCTAGTTTGTTACCTTCCGTTTTATTTGGGAATCACCAGGGAATGTGAGATGGTTTTTTTTTTCTTAACTACATTCGCTATCTGTCACATCTTCCAATCTATACCATCTCTACAATCAATCAAAAGTCCAAAACTCAGTTTTCCTTCATGTTTATTTTCAATGGTATATTCTAAGGTATCTGGCTATAAACATTATATGCATTGGCCATACGATATTAATGGGTTATTTGCGTCTTAATATTTGAAAGTACACTATAGATATTCTATGTGTAAAATCGTTTCTTGATGGCCGAATATATTCAGTAAGAGTTAGGCATGAATAGGTTACTTGTGGTTTAATATTTGAGACTGCAAAAATTATGCGTGTAAAGTTTATGACGAACATATTCATACAAGAACAAACTTAAATACGTATTTATTTGAGTTTTTCCATATTTATTCCAGTTTTTGCATAAATATTTTTGTAATTGCACACACACCCACACACATATATATATACGTGTATATATATGTGTGTATATATATATATATGTAATAATTCATAATGTGTATATATATACACACACATATATATATATATATATATATATATATATATATATATATATATATATATATATATGAGTTCACACTAACCAATACAGAACAGTCGATTGGTCACATGATCCGATCAGTAAAGCCAGCCTGTGAGCGTTACCTTCACCAAGATGGCGGCGGTCGGTGATGTCTCACCCTAGTAGCGAGTGCTTTCTGCACTATCCAGCCAAGCTGAAGTCAGAAATCACCTAACAAAAACAATAACTTATATTATGGGCCAGTAAAAAGCTAACGTCAGCCTCATTTAATCTTTTTTTTTATGATTAGCACCTTTCATTTATCTGCCACGGCATTCTGTAGTCATGATTTTTATTACTTAACAGTTTAATTCTTTTTTAAATAGTTTATTATTTTGTTTTATTGGTTAATTTTTTATCAAAGGACCCAAAGTTTCTGTAATAATGTTGTATTAGAATTAAATGTTTGTATCAAGTAACAGTTTAAAACGAGGTTGTCTTTTCCTTTCTACAGTTTTTCTTGAAAAAAAAACACACACAAAGGCAAAATCATTATTCATAAATGATGAAATCAATATTAGGTTAAGTACATCTTTTTAATCAGTCAACAGTTTGTCCTCACTAGCGACTATTGTACAATTTCAAAGCTCAAAGGCTTCATTATCAAGTAAAAAAGTATAACCTAAATTCAAATTATAAATGGATCAGTCGGTTGGTCTTAGTCAAAAGTATATTAATTGAGCGTATTTTGGAGTTAAACGTTAAATTATATATTTGTTAGTTGTTTGGTGTTTCTTAAAATTAATAATGAAATTATTATTATTAATGCATCAATCATTTAAACTTTCGTTTTACTTAAAATGATAATGGAGCCACTGAGCTTTGAATTGTAAAGTAGTCGCTAGAATAAGACCAAACCATGTTTTCTCCTTTATACAGTTCTTTTTTCACAACGAATCTGCATCACTCATTGCTTCACGGTTTTTTTTATTATAATCGATGTGTTACAACGGCTATGGTTAATAAATGTGAGAAAAGCCAATGCAAGGCTGAAGCAGCGACCAACAGGAAGGCCAATCCCACTATGGAGCCCTAGACCATCTCTCTCTTCATTAACAGCTCTATATATTAGCCAGACTACATAAGCTATTTTTTTTCAGAAAGTATAAGTCACAGGATTTAATTCTTTAGCTACAATTTTATCGTTTCTACCCTAAAAATAAAAAATTTCATTAAAGAGTAACTTTTTCAAGTCATGATTTAAAACTTTCATTAGCATTCCACCTTTCATTAACTATTAAAAATATAAAGAAATAGTTATTATGTTTTAAAAGATACTGTTAGCTTTCATAACCCATGTCTTTCACTTATGTCAAGATTCAAAATTTTACCTTATTTCTAAGTAGGTTAGAACACAGAACATTTGATAAGCACGCATTAAAAGTTTTTACTACTCTGAGCCGGCTTCGCGTTTCGATCCTACACCAAGTTGGCGGCGATGGCTTCATCTCCCATAATGCTTCTTAAATGGCTGGGCCCATTACATTGTTCTTATTTGATTGTTGTTTCACACACGCACACATACACCCTATATAATGTGTGTATGTATATATATACATATATACACGTGTATATATATATATATATATACAACACACACATATATGTATGTGTGTGTAATTGTAATGGCCACAATACCCTTTTAACTTTTTAAATTCTTAGCTCTTTTTTGGGTACGTTTGTCACTACATAGCCTTGAGATCAAACTTCAAAGGCTTTATAGTGACAAGTGTATCCAAAAAAAGAGTAAAGAATTTGAGGAATTAAGAGGCCATTGTGGCTATTACAATTATATATGTATCTGGTAAATATTGCAAGTAGATTCTACATACACACACATTATATATATATATATATATATATATATATATATATATATATATATATATATATATATATATATATATATATATATATATATATATATATATATATATATATATATATATATATATATATATATATATGGTGGCCAGAAAGTTCGGTCTCAGAAAACTCGGTCTCGGAAAACACTGTCTCAAACGTCTGCACTTGCATCTTAAAACCTTTAACTTGTTTTTTTACGCTAAATTATAAGGTACTAAACAGTAATTTATAAATAAAAGAACATTTATTGAGTATTTTTTTACAATATAATTATAGGGTACTTAACAGTAGTTTATTATTAAAAGAACATTTATTTGACAATAATTAATCGACAAAAAATTAAAATGATGAAGTGATAAATTTAGTCTTGTAATTATAACACTTTTAAAAACACTTAAGGTTATATGCAATAGATTTCAAAAAATCACTTTGGTTGCTGCCATCATACTCTTCCGTTAACTTTTCAATGCAATTGTCAAGTTTTTCATATTTTTTTCTTTTTAACTGGCTTTTCTCCTAGTTGCAAATGTAGAATCTTAGTTTCCGTTAAAGCCTCTTCTTTTTTCAGGACATCAATAAATTTCCAAATATTGGGGTTTTTGCATGTTGTCGATTGATTTAAGGCTGAGTGAAATCCTTCTAACGCATTGTTTGTTCGAGGTAATCTATTTATGACAAGACTTCTCATATTTCAAAATGTTATAGGGTATAAAGGAGCTTCTCTTCTACGGCGACGTCCACGGATTGCACCAATATATGTTAACTCAAAGTAACTAATAAATTCCACCGGAAGTAACTCGTCTTCACTAAGTTCTTCAAATGCATTTGTAACTTCTTCAATTGGTAAGAATGCCATAGCGCAAAACATTCTTATTAACAACGAAAAGTTGTTGTCGGTATTGTACTGACACTTATGACCCAAATCACAAATTCGGCGATAAACATTCTGGCACATATGAAAGAAGCACCCAACAGTGTCACAACAAGGAAAATTATTTTTGATACTATTACCAAGTCCTTTCTCGAAATCAATCATCACTTCCTTGCGATTTAAATTTGGCAGAAGTTCTTTTAGTATTATGAAAGCTTTATTATAAGTATTCTCGGTTTTGTCAGGCAATAAAATAAATGCACGAGGGAAGACTTTCCTATGTATATAAGCACGTATAATCAGAACTTGATACCATGCGTTAGGTGAAACCTTAAAAGTTCCATCAATTCCTAAATAACGAGAACTTTGTAGGTCATTAAGTCCCTTGTCAGAAGCAAATACTAAAATTCTTTTCTCATCGTCAATTCCACTGTCACTCTGTAGAAAAGCTTTTCCGTCACTCAAAACACGGAATGACTGTGGTATTTCAAATCCTGTACGTGTCTGAGGTAATGGAGGGGCACCGAAAGCTTTAGTCCGCCATGATCTTGAAATTGATGGCAAACTTGATATTTCACTTTTTTCCATTTTCATCAAGTTTACTCACAGTAACGGCTAAAATAATTCGTGTGCTAGATGAATCACCATTCTGAATTTTACACTTAATTTCTGATATAGCACTTTTGGCTTCCACTTTTGCTAATGTAGACGAATGATTATGGCTGTTAACTTTCTTGACAATCACATTTTCTCCATCTTGAATCTTCGTGTGAATTCGTGCCATGCATGAAGATTTTCGCATTTCACATCGCCAGAATAACCTTATCTTGTCAGCACTGTGTATATGAAAATCATATATGTAGTTCTCGTCGTCGATAAATTTTTCTTTTCCTCTTTGGGATGAAATGTATTTAGAAGCCATCGATATGGGTACTGAAACTAAACTGAAAATATAAGAGATTGAATAGAAAACAAGAACTACATCCCACGTTTACAGTTTAACAGCCATTCTAATATAATACCATAGTTAACACCAAACAGTCCAGTTTCCGCGAGCTCTATAGGTAACCGAGAGACCCAGTTTTCTGAGACCGACTTTTCTGATACAGAGTTTTCCTATTTTTCATACAAAATTTCTTTGACATTTTTCTATGCTTAACAGCAAATCTAATGTCTTAATACACATTAATACATTTCATTTGCCTTCCTGAAGCTCTGTTAGAGGACATGATAGTTTTTTCTACCATTTAAGACGTAAATATTCAACATTGTTTTGAGACCGAGTTTTCCAAGACCGAGTTTTCCTAGCACCCAAATATGTCTAACATGCAATCCAAGCAGGAGAAGGCTATGTTCATCAGAAAACTTTCCTCATTATCTTTTACAGGCTAATCCAGGATGCAACAAGGCCGTCATAAAGCCAAAGAAGAAAAAACCACAGAAAAAGTTCAATCAAACGAGCTCCAGGAATGCCAGCAAACTGCTAAAGAGAAAGAAGAACGTTGTTAAAGGCAAGAAACTGCCAGGGAAAAAGCAAGAGCGACTGAAGCGAGCATCAGACAACAACAATTCAGGTGATAAGAATGCAGGCCAACAAAAGGTTGATCCTGGAAAGAAAAAGCATGGAGGAGAAAGGAAGACCAATGTGGAAAAGGTTAATGGTAAAAGGCCAAGGAAGGGTCTACAAAAGAAACAGTCCCCAAAAACTTCAAAGAAAAATAAGAGTCCAAATGGAGAATCGCCAAATAAAGGTTCAAATATGAGAAAATCAGCAGGACATTCCAAAACGCACGTTAAGGGGAAAGGAAATGGTTTGAAGAAGTCAAGTGTAAATTCGAAACCCAGCGGGCCGAAGAAAGGGAATAAGAGTGGAAGACCACTTCCACAAGGACGTAAAGGGCGCCGGAAGAACGGTGGAAGTTTGAAATCATCCAATGGGTCCAATAAAAATCAGGGGAAAAACAAATTGAATGGATTGCAGAGGCAAAAACAAGGAGGTAGTGGAAACGGGAAGAAGAAGAAGAAAAAAACAACCCCAATGTAAAATACAACCGAAAGGTCGTCAACAAGGGGTCAGTTGACACTTGGTTGAATCTGCAGACATACATGAACTGGTTACTGAAACTTGTGTATGCCAACAGAGCTAACAGTTTGTGCTACAGGCCCAGAGATACGGCCTCTGCTGAGGCGATCCGTGGCAAGAACAATTTAAACCCATGTTCTGATATTTTTAGCAGAGTCGACCAAAATGGATTAGGTCCTTAGGCATTTGCAACCCTTTTTAGAATATTGAAAAATGTTCATAGAAAAGATTATAAACTTGCAAGGACAGATACTGTTGTCTTGCTTATTGACCAAAGAGTGCCTTGTAAAGTATGTTCAACATACAATTAGTATATATTTAGTTACAAGAAATTTTGCTGCACTTGTCCTGGCCGTCTAGGCTCGTTCAAATTACTTTTGATATTTATTGTATCTGGAGCATATTCGATTAACACTATTATCAGGTTGTATAGGTAAACATGTCATCAGAAAGGTGTAAAAAGACTGTAATAAAGGAAATTGGTTGAACTTTCAAGTTGTTTTGAGCTTATTTTCCTATTATACATTGATTTCTTTCCTATGATGTTATAAACATCACCTCTCATACATGGAGTATCCTCCAGCTCAAACTGGAACAGCTGTTGAATCTTGGCAACAAGGTAGTTTACTGGTGGAGAAGGGGTCTTGAGGGGGAAACCTCTCACTTGCCATTTCACTTTTTTTTCCCCACTTGGCACTTCACTCTTTTTTCCCCCACTATTGTCATGACCCAATTCCTGGTTCTTCAAATTCCTAAATAAATGAGGACCGGAACTGGAGGGACCAGGGAGTCGTTAAGCAAATCAAGGAGAAGGAAGCAAAATAAATGACTAAAATAACCTATATTTATTAATCATCCAAGTCCATTTACATATTTACAATTGAGTTAAGGTTCCAGTCAAAAGCATAATAAAAAATAATTACAGCAGCAGCAGTTGAAAATAATATAAATATAAAATAAAGTGCGACACCATTATTTTATCAGACCCGTGCACCTGCTCAACACTAGAGCCATACACATGCTCAACCTCTATCACATTATGATATGAAAATATCCTAGGCCATATAATGCTCATCAACGTCAACAGTAACAAATATTCTGAGTATTGCACTTGCTCATAAACAAAAAATATCCTGAGCCATACACTTGCTCATAAACATCAAAATAATCCTGAGCCATACACCTGCTCCTAAACATAAAAAATATCCTGAGCCATACACTGCTTAACAACAATAACAAAGATATCCTAAGCCATACACTGCTTAACAACATAAACATGAAGACAATTTGAGACTAAGAGCAATGAACAATTAATCAGAAATATAACACACTGTAGCCTTTCCACATTAACAACACCCTCAGTCGTCACAAAGATGAATCCTCCTGTGATGATTATGGTTTAATCATCCTTCATCCTGGAAGTAAAACACCAGCTACCTAAAATAACTCCACACTGAAGGACGTCAGTCTCGACCTGCATGATGATCTCCTCCTTGACCAGCAGCGGCCAACAGGTAGCCATCACCTGTCGCTGTCGAGATGTTATTCTCCTGCTGGGCTAACCTTAACTAACTCTGAAAATGAGTGGGCTGTAAAAGTCGCCTCACAGCGGTAAAACAAAAGCACAGGAGGGCAGGTATAATTAACAACCCATACAAGGCAGTTACGAAATTAAAACAAATACCAAAATATTTACAACTATCAAGAGGGGTTGTTCCTGCTACTTCTTCCCTGCGCACTCAGATTTTGGATGAGTGTGGGGTACCATTATTCACTGTCACCGTATTTCTTTCCCCTGCACATTGGCACTGGAGAAAAAACATGAACAGCATCGGAGTAGGGGTTTGTGGTCAGCACTGTGGTTGCTTCATGCCTCCCATATTGGTAGACTTACCATGTGCTTTGCTCTGACTGTACGGGTAAGGAATACTTGTTCCCTTCCCTATGATGAATGTGCTTTTTGGACCTCATCTCAGTGGGAAAAAGAAGGTCTGGAAGATTTTGCCCAGTTCCTTGGTGACACCACTGAATACTTCAGTTCCTTCTTGCCAATAAATGCCATTCTTCTTCCACCCACACATGCCTCATCTTCTCCTAGAGGTGTTAATTCTCTTGCAACCTACAAATCCATCCATTCCTCGTCTGAGGATGAGGAAGCCAGTGAGGAGATGTTTTGTTCTGAATACCTCTGTAAAATTCGGCCTACTCTCAGTATTCCAGGTAGTCTGTCATTTGGTGCTTTCATGGACTCAATAGCAGGATGAAGGAATGGCAACTCTGCTTCAGCTTCTGCAACTCCTTTGACTACCTTGTATGCCACAGGTGATCTTCCAGTGGCTGTGGTGATGTCTGTATTTGATCAAGTAGGCTTTGTTACTTCTTCCCCTCCAGCCTCGACCCCCCCCCCCCCCCCCCTGGAATTTAAGATGACAAAGAAGTCTGGCAAGTCTGAGAAAAGGAAAAAGCATTCTTGTCATTCTTCCTCCTCGTCATTATCGTTGTCATCTTCTAGTTCATCATCATCTTCCTACTACTCCTTATCCCAGACTCTCTTCGTTGAAGTAGGAAGAAGAGAGAGAAGTCCAAGTCCATGCAAAAGAGATTCAGGTGCACTTCCTCCACTCACTCTCTCCTATGGTAGGAGAGAGCAGAAGTGCCAGTTCACTGTCTGGTGATCACGGGCGTCAGAAGGGGCTGGTGCTGCTGTACATGACATCTTGAACATGAGAACCACCCTTACCTTCCCACTGTGTGTTCTTGGGCTCACACCAGGCCTGAGTCTGAGGATCAGGCAGATGTGGGTTACAGCTCAAGTTGATTTGCTACAGGACTGGCATGCACAATCCATATGGTCACTATACCATGCACAGGTGAGCAACAGGATAGGTTCTCCTCATTAACTTTTGGGTGATATAGGAGAAATCCTGCACCCCCTCTTACTTTGCACACTCACACTCTTCAGCTTGTTTGCAATCCCAGCATTCTTGCTATCTGGAGAGGTATATGTTGATCTCTACCCCCTCTCACAGGCTTGGTATGTCACATGGGTGTAAGGAGCATGAGAGAGGTACTGAAACCTCTCACTCTTCTCCTCTTTCTTCAAACTTGGTTGCAACCAAGTACCGGAGCAGAGGGGGTGTCATGTTCAAGGTTTGAATTCCATTTCAACTGCAAACCTACAGGATCCCATCTGGCATCTCCACTTAAAGCCTTGTCTAGTGCTAAACAGGATTGAGAGAGAGAGAGAGAGAGAGAGAGAGAGAGAGAGAGAGAGAGAGAGAGGAGAGAGAGAGAGAGAGAGAGAGAGAGAGAGAGAGAGTATAAGTCAGGTGTGGCCTCTTCTTCCCTGGGAGTGGAGTGTCCCAAGGGTATTATAGTATTACCCTCCAGAACCCCTTCAGGCTAAGTTTGAGCAGTGTTTTCAGGTCATTTCACTCATTGGTGAGTGTAATACTCTCTCATGGGTGAATTCAGCATCTGACCTGCTCACAATTGTGAATACAGAGCTAGCCTTGATCACCAATCAAGTTAGCTTGTGGTGTTCTGGGAGGGGTAAATGCCCTGTTCTGCTGGTTGGAGAGTCCGCTCACCTCCAGCAGATTTGGTAAACTCCTACCCCCACCACTTTTATGCCAGCAGGGGTTTTACACTGAATGTGGAGGCTTCTCCTCTCTAGTTAGATGCATCTGTCTGTCAGCTGATGAACAACCTCTCCTGAAGAGACTCCATTATAAGGATCTCTTTATTAATCCTGTGGAGGCCAATCCTGGGAATCCATAGTGATGGTGCTGTCAGATGGCTAGACCTTTGAACGAATTCTCTCACAGGCTATACCATGACAGTTACCATGTCCTCAGACAAAGAGATCAATGTTCAGGATGTCGTTTGTGTCAGGAGATAGGACTTTCCCTTCTATTCAGCCAGTGGGCAAACTTGGCTATTCATGTTCTCTCCTTATTCTCATAACAACTGTTCCACAAGAGTAGCATTTTAAAGTGTATTATATAATACTACTCTGTATAACTTGAGCCTATGTGCACTCTACCCTTAGAAATATGTACCTCTCAAGTTTTAAGTAATGCTTGTTAGCCGAGCCATTACAGCAATTTTCTTTTATCTCTTTCTAAAACAAAACAAAAAAACTTCAGATGCAAAGAAGGTCAAATATGGCTTATAAGGTATGCAAACATAAATTATAAAAGGCTGACAAGTAAGTACTTTACAAATCATAACTGATTTTCACATATGAAGTTTCTTAAAGCTTATGATGTCACCTTATGTTAAGAAGTATGTTCATTTTTAAAAGCATCAAATTATGAAAATTAAGAGATGTTAAAATCACCTTTTCACCCTCTTTTTACTATAAATAAGGTTAAATGATCATCTCTGTAAGGATGTGGAAGATCATTTCCAGATTAAGGTGTGAATCATCAAGAGATGATAATCATTGAATAATTTCATTAGAGCAAACATATTTAGTTTCTGTAACTCAAGCAGGCAAAGAATTCTGTAACACAAGCAGGCAAAGGACACTGTGGTTCACATGTGCTGGCAGCTATCACAAGGACTTTCCATGACCAACATTCCCTTTCTTACTTGTCTACTTACTGTGACATTCATTGTTTGTTGAAGAACTGTTTTACATAAGGCTTCTCTGGACCTGAATCAGGGGTTCTCAACCTTTTTAATTTTATGTACCCATTGAAGTCTTCCAGAACTGGTCACGCAACCCTTACCCACAATGCAGCATAAGGAACGGTAAAAAGAAATGCAAGGTTTTTACTTAGCTTATTGTTTTTACTTAGTTTATTGAGTTTAAATTGTGTTACATAAGTGGAGCAGACAAAATTTTCAATTTTTGAGAGGATGTTACTATGAGGTAGTATTGATAGGAACTAGTACTTCACAGGGAAACACTATGTGACTGGCTGCTAGCATGCAATACATTTACTAAAACAGAACTATATCAGACAGTTTTCGATCATTGTGGCAGCTATTTGTAACTTGTAACTAGTAACAGTTATGTGTAAGTCACTGTTTGTGTAAATAGCATATATAAAAATAATGAAACAGAACTAAATCAGACACATTTTTCCAATAACTGACTGTGAGGTAGTGGTGTTATGTACAGCTTATATCTAGTTACTCCAGGGGAAATTACTGTGCATGTGACTAGCATCACTAGTATGAAAAAAATAACAGAGAATTAAGAACGTCTTGTGTTCCACTGACTGCGAACTAATGCTGATTGTTATGCCTCACAACTAGTTATTAGTAACCAGTTACTTCCTCATAGGAAAGTCTGTGTGTATGACTGCATTAAAATGCAAGTATAAACTATATCAGTGAGATGATTGGATGGTTGGGCCTGTTTCTTTGCTCGGCACAGTCTTTGAAAGAGGCCTTCTTATGTTGTCTTGACTGCAAGACTTGAACGTAACTTGTTTTTAATCAAGCGTACTGCTGAGAATCCCTGCTTACAATGGCTATGTAGAAAGAAACATCAGAGATTCCGTGCACATTTCTTTGCTAAAGCATAATAAGAACTTGCCATTGTTGACCGGAATCTGGTACGGCCACTTTCTACAAACAGGTTTGCAGTTATTCACAACCGAAGTACATTAAGAAACTTGTCACGAACCACCCAAAATTCCTCTCATGGGTGTACGTGTATCCCAGGTTGAGAACCCTTGACCTAAATGAAAATACAGAAGAGGGTCAATGACTTGGTGATTCAGGCAGTGCCTTAAACATTATCCCAACATAGCTCATATGTACGTAGAAGTAACATACATGCTATCATGATTTCTTTCTCTTTCTCTGTCCAAAGAGTAACTCCAGATAAGTAAAGCTTGGCAAATCTTGTTGGAGAACCAGAAAATTATGAAAATTGGGGCCTTATTTGTAGTAATTAGAAAATTCTGGAAATTACCAAAGAAGCTTTTCCACATATCTAGTGTGTGGTGGTGTGTGTGTGTTGTGTGTGTGTGTGTGTGTGTGTGCTGATTCTGCAGCTACTTTTTTGAGTCAAAGATGGGAATGTAACTTCAATTTCTGAGAATACTAAGTCAGGAGACTAAAATTATTTGTCTGTGGGAAAAGCAGAGGATTCTTTCTGGTGGCCAAAGTTGAAAAATGATTGCCTCTCTGGTATGGCCCTACTAAGCAGACTTGCAAACAACTACAAGCTTATGGTAAATGCCAACAGACAGCGCCAAAAATGAATATACAGCTAATATTATGCAATCATCACCTTACCCTATCCTGAATTGCACTCTCAAACAGTTGCCTAAACTCCTAAAATAAGTTTAACCAATTTCTTTATATTTCTGCGGGAATGGTGGATTAACTCTTAATGATTTAGTATTTATGAAAGTACGCAAAATTTAGAAGACTCTGCAAGGCAAAATGCAATGTGACATTGACAATATTCATTTAACATTGAAGGTCCTACCTGTGATGGGAGCTACGGCATTATTCTGTGATGGGAGTTACGGTATTATTCATCGGCTCCTTCACAATTATGAACTGCTAATGGATACTGTAGTAACAATTTTGAACTGTGAAAAGGACAAAATCACAGGGCATTCAGAATAGAAATCTTTACTGTGAAAATAAAACAGTAACATGCATTAAAAAGAAACAAACATAAAGTTAACCTTAATCATAACTTTTGAAAATTGAATGAGAGCAATGCACATTAAAAAACTAAAGAGGAATTAAATCTTTTCGTCACCTATATCTTGACTGCAACACACATTAAAGTGAACAACTGGAAGGAACTCTTATTTTTACTTGATTAATGAACACAGTGCAACATATTAGCAAACAGCAGAAAAGTATTCTTACCCTGACTAACATGATGTACAGTAAATCTACATAACCCCCACCTCAATTAGAGGGTAAAAGATAATTAACCTGTATTTCCTGTCCTTTTTTGGGGGCAACCTTTGTGACTTATCATATACTACTTTGAGTAATGACAGTATTACAGTGCAGATCTACTATCTTTAATTCATAAATCCATAAACCAACTAAGTGTTTTCCTGGACTTCAAGTACTCTCACACTGTTCAAAGTTTCAACGTCTTTTCCTCTTCGACCTTACCTTATCTGATGGATCTCCAAGCACCTCCTCTGGTCTTGTTTCACACTGAACGTCTGACGTATAATTGCCCCATTAATTACCACACTAGAGATTATATTCCATTCAATTGCTCTAATGGATGTATGAACTTATGCATGCTAATGGACGTACGAATACACACATGCTATGTGTTGTATCATTATACTGTTTTGGGCTCATGCAGCTTGCTGCCTTGATGTCTGATGTTTTGTGTTTGCCCTTACAGTTTATCTTGATAGGATAATGTTTGCTGTATTGCATGAAACCCCAATTTGCTAGCGTTGTTGCTAGAGAACTGTCTACTGTATGATGCAGGTTGAAGCATTCCATGGCAGACTACACAGTAAGTTTTTTGGTTATGGGTAGAGGCAATGCCTTTACAATGGTGCCTCTTAAACGTAAGTTATTTTTTTTGTTAAGCTCTTTAATTCTTTTTTCTCTTTTTTCCACATCTTATTTAAGGTCTCTTTTGTTATTTCATTATGTTCTTTAAATAGGAATTTTCCAACAATATCACTTTCATTTTCTTCATAAGGTTGTTGAAGGCCAATTGATCTAATACGTTCTTCCCTGTAAGCAAAACAAAGAAAATGAAAAATATCCTCTTCTGTATTTACACAAAAAGGGGAACAGGTGTTCCCACTCTGGTGTCTTTATTATATTTAGGTGCAGTGAGTTGGTTCTGGCTCTAAAAGGAAGTATCAAACCAAAAGTGTTGTTGTAAATTTCTTCATATTTTATTTCACTTTTCCACTTCTTATATATATTTACAGTCACTTTATTTTCCATGTCCTCTTTCCACTTCACTGTGTCCCAGATTCTGGCTTTGTCCTTAATTTCTGTTTTGGACATTCTTTCCAGTTTTCAACTGTTTTCCACGATTTTCTTTCTTTTTCTTGCATATCAATAATTAATGTGAGGACTGGAATCAGACAAGGGAAAAGCTCGAACTAACTTTATTGAACAGAGATGGCTGTATATGAGGCAGCAGTGCAGACAGAAACGTAGCGTCCATCATGCATGCATTTACAAAAATGTACTCTCTGCAGCGGGGGGCTTGTTCCTTTTTGTAAATGCATGCATGTACAAAAAGGAACGAGCCCCCCGCTGCAGAGAGTACATTTTTACATGATATATGTATTGGCGGGTAGGCCGTGAAATGTTCTACATTTTAGTATATGGTATAAAAAGTACGTGCAGAGGAAGGACGGACATTTGGCGAAATGCCGTCATTACAAATACTCCCCTCCACCGCCCCCCCCTCCCCAAGACAATGATTAAGTAATAATCGTTGGCTGATGATCAGTGGAATCTTGCGGGGGGCTGAAGGAGTCCGCGGGATAGAGATTCCATCCGTTGGCGGATGTCTTCCAGGTCCTCGTCGTCCAGTGAGTCGGGAAGCAGGATGCCACCCCTGGTTGTGGACCGGGGGGTTCGACTGCTTTCTTTGGGCAGCCCCGGCGACATCTGGTGGTGCTATCAGATTCTGGCAAGGCTGTTCCAAGGCAGTGTCCTGTCAGGGCCCTCTGCGGGGTTGTCTTCGTCGGGAACGGCGGCAGGCTTCAGTCTGTCTATCAAGACCCAGCCCTCGCGGCCACCAATCAAGACGAGGTACACCTTCTCTCGGTAGATGATGTGGTGCAGTCCTCGGTAGGGTCTCGTTATGGGTGGACGGGCGGTGTCGTTCCTATGAAGATGTACTTGCAGGAGTCCAGGACCCTCAGTCAGAAATGTTTCCTCCTGTCGGTGTAGGTCTCTCGGCAGGGAACGAATTTCTGGGCTGTTGCCCGGAGTCTTGCCAGTGTGGGATGTCGGGGTCGTCGCTGTCGGTGCGGAAGAATTCCCCTGGCACTGTCAGGGTCTCATCGTAAACCTTCTCTGCCAGTGAAGGGTCGCCTTTGGATCGTGGGGCGGTGCGAAGACCGAGGAGGACCCACGGTAGCTGTGCCTACCAGTCAGGGCCTGTGCAGCGTACCATCAGGGAGGCCTTGAGGGAGAGGTGGGTCCTTTCCACCATGCCGTGGCTGCAGGGTTGTAGACTGTGGTCGTATGGTGTTTGGTCCCCATCAGGCGTGCCAGGGAGGTCCAGAGTTCTGAGGTGAAAGCGGTTCCCCAGTCTGCAGTGATATTGTCTGGCACTCTGAAGCAGCTGATTCAGCTGGATAGGAGGGCTTCAGGGCAGGCATCTGCGGTGGCTTCAGGGCAGGCATCTGCGGTGGCTTCTGGCCACCTGGTGGACTGGTCGATCACCGTTAGGAGGTATCATGCACCATCTGATGGGGGAAGGGACCCAACGACATCGACCTGGATATGCCCGTTTCTCGGCCTGGGTTGAGGGAAGGTTCCTGGCCCACTCCCAGGAGTCACTCTTGATGCCATGCCAAACGAACCTTTCTATCATGAGTCTGGCTGTCGTGCGGGACGATGGGTGTGAGAGACCGTGGATCACATTGGATACCCGCTTCCTCCAGGAGGAGGGTATCAGGGGATGTGGGCAGCTGGTGCTGGTGTTGCAGAGGAGCATTGTCTTGGAAGGGCCAAAGGGAATGTCTTCCCATCAGAGGGCAGTGATGGTGGTCCAGTAGGCTGGTACTTTGGGGTCGGAGGCTTGCTCACACACTAGGTCCTCGAATTCCAAGCTGAGGTGCAGGGAGTTTATCTCGATCCTTGAGAGGGTGTTAGCTACGGGGTTCCTTCTGCTGGGGACGTACTCGATAGAGCACCCGAATTCAGAGACTGCCGCGAGGTGACGCTGTCTTGGGGACCAAGTGTCGCCCGCCTTGATGAAGGCGTGGACCAGCGGCTGGTGGTCCATCCTTATGGTGAATGGGGCACCTTCCAGGAGGTAGGTGAAGTGGCGGACAGCCTGGTAGACAGTGAGGAGCTCGCAGTTGAAGGTGCTGTAGCAGGTCTCAGCAGGTTTCTGCTTCCTGCTAAAGAAGGCTAGCAGCATGGAGACCCCGTTGACCAGCTGTTCCAGGACAGCACCGCATGCAGTGTTGCTGGCATCGGTGGAGAGTGTCAGGGACACGTCGGGGTCCTGGTGAGGCAGGGTTGTTGCTCTGCTGAGGGACAACTTGGTGCGGTCGAAAGTGCGTTGTTGGGCTTCTCCCCACGTCAGCCTCTTTGGATTGCCCTTCAGGACCTCGGTCAAAGGACACATGGTGTGGGCGGTGTCCGGGATGAATCTTCTGTAGTAATTCACCATCCCAATGAACGCTTGGAGGGCCTTGATTGTCGTCGGCATCGGGAACTTCTCCACTGCAGCCACCTTCGATGCCATGGGACATACTCCTGCAGAGCCTCATTCTCAAAAATCCTCAAGAATTCCTCACTAATACCACAGAACTTCATTAATCTTCAGAAATTCTCAAGAAATCCTCAATGATACCACAGAACCTCATTAATCCTCAAAAATCCTCAAGAATGCCTCATTGATACCACAGAACTTCATTAATCCTCAAAAATCCTCAAGAAATCCTCATTGATACAACAGAACCTCATTAATTCTCAAAAATCCTCAATAATTCCTCACTGATACCACAGAACCTCACCAATCCTCAAAAATCCTCAAGAAATCCTCACTGATACTGTCGTGAATAAAGAACGCACGCTTTTTCTCGACAGATTCCTGCCCTCCTCCTACTCACATTTTTAGATTCCAACGCTGGTTCTTTTCCTATGTGTGTTGGTAAATGTCACTTAATTGAGTTTAAACCCGAACCCTCACGCACACACTCCTTCGGGCATGTTAAAATTATAGTTAACGGTAATATTTGAGGTTTTCTAGTTGCTTTTAATTGCATAAAAATTCACTAGTCTGCACGACTATAAAAGGTGATGCACATAGTGGGTCCTCCTCCTTTGACTTCTAGCGATCATATGTGTAACATCTAATTAGGGAAGCAATCCTGTCTTGAGTATGTGAGTGAATTGTGTGTGCAGGTTGCAGAGTTGCTGGTGACCATGCTGTGAGTAACGTAAGTAATCGTAGAATATTTGTTGCATCAGCAATCATACATCGTTCTAGAGTATTGTTTCAAGTTAATCATGTGTTAAATTGCAAGTGCAAGGTATTAAATTGCTAAAGATAAACTTTCCATTTTTAATCTCTTTGAAGCGGTCACATGTTCGTGTCCTGATGGAGTTTGATTTCAGTTGAACATGTTTAGAGTTTATTTTAGTAATAATAAATATTAAAACTCTGTATTTCTATTACCATACAGTTGTCCTTGAGTGCGGGCTGGTATCTGTGCCCTTAAGGCAGAATTTATCGGCCTATAACTAAAGCGTTGTGATAATTCCCAACATTTTTTGGTCCTTCGAACCGGATAATTTTTTGGTCCTTCGTTGAACCAGATAATTTTTTGCTCCTTTGAATGTCGGATAAATTCGAGAAACCAGTCCCTGATCAACAGCAGCTGTAATATGGTATTTAACGTACTCATACTTGGTCACCCGCAACTGCCCACCCACCTCCCACAAAATGAGGGAGTAGCGATCGAAATCTTTAGAAGGCCCGGAAGATTTATCTAGAGCCTAACCTCAGAAATGTTGCCCTTTTGGAACTGGCGCTACCATCTCGCCATCGTGTACCTTGGAGGTAACGACATCAGTCGTGAAGAAGCGCATGTAGTTTGGGATAAGCTAAAAGAATTGCTGGAACACATGCGGTCAATTGCAGTAACTGTGGCCTTATGTAATGTGGAAGAAAGAGAGTATTCGGAAGTGAACCACTTTAATGTAGAACCTGTGGAATATACCGCAAAAGTGAAAGCATTTAATACACAAATACGTATGTATTGCACTAGAAATAGACGTCGTGGAGTACAACATTTGCCCATGAATCCTGTGGCCTATAGAGTAGGACGAACTAGAGACAGAGTTCATTTCGACACTCACGTGCAAGAGGTCTTTTTGAATAGACTAATGAAATTGAGCCACGGCAAGCAGGTGTGTCAGATGGTTTAGGAGAACCACCAGACTAACCTAAAAAATGTAGTGTAACATAACATCAATAAAGAGCAGCGTCATTTTCTTCTTACCGTGCTTAGCTGGAACCAGTCTTTCCTGTAAAGTAAAGTATTGCTAACATTCCCAGTGATCCAAAATGGTGGCTGCTATTTAAGTGCAAATTAATTCTCTCGTGGTCCTCCTAAACACTGGTATCAGTCGTGACCAAAGGAATCTGCTCAATTCATTGACCATAAATATATATCAAGAATTGTTAGAACAAATCCAAGATGATGAGCAACAATTAAAGTCACTTTATACCGCTCATACCGTAAAGTTAGAACCCTCCGTTGAGAGTAAGGTAGTCAAAGTTTTAGAGAATGCTAGGCAAACAATTTCATTATTGCTAAGTCGAATCGGCACGTTGGCCAGCGAATTGCAGCCAAAAAACCGTCTACCATGATTGAAAGAATTGCCATTGCCCATATTCAAAGGCGAGAAAAGTGAGTTCGGCACGTTCAAAGAACTGTTTGATGCACATGTTCATCATCGCCCTGACTTAGACAATGTAGCTAAATTCATGTATTTACTAGGATCGCTAGAAGGGGAGCCGCTCATAGGCCTTTAGTCTTTAAGCATAACTCCCACCAATTATGAAGTTGCTCGAGACTTATTAGATAAGTATTGTGGGAATCAGCAGCGGACGCTTGTAATTTTGCATCGTCGTCTGGCTGATATTTTTGTACCAAAATGCAATTACGTAGAGCTAAAGAATTTCAGACTTGAGCTCAATGCAATCATTGAGCAAATCAAGCGACTCACGGGATCCCCGTTGGACCAAGGTATGGTGCTAAGCCTCGTGAACAAGAAATTGTCACAAGGCAAGGTCTCCCAGAAAATAGTAGTGTATCTGCACAAGTGTGATTTTATGATTGAGGAACTGTTCGAGGTGTTGGACTTCCTCATATGTAGTATGAAAAATGATTCATTGCAAAAAGGCAAAAATCTTGCTTCAACAGTAGCCCAAAAGGCAATGGGAACCAACGAACAATGTACTACGTGTCTGTTTTGCATTGGTAACCATACCGCCCTCAATTGTTCTAAACATTCATCTGTAGCTGACAAAAGACGTCAGTTAATTTTATGTAAGAAATGTTTCAAGTGTTTTGCCATGGGTCATAATAGTGTAATTGTAACAGTAAAAAGAATTGTAAGTTGTGTGACGGATGTCACCACAGTCTGATTTGTGACTCAAATACATGTAAAACCTGGTCAAACAAACCCACCACACCCAGTAATAGTGTTCAGTCGACACCTATAAGTCGTCCCCGCACGTGGTTCCCATCCAGTTAAGAATCAGAATCCTAATCGTAAAGTAGTACAAAAAAAAACACCCAAAGAATGTAATGAAAAACCAATCGTAAATTTTAAAAAAATGTAAAGGATGAACTGTCCGAAGGGGGGGGGGGGGGGGTTAAATGCATTTCATTAAGTCTTGTTCCATTTGGTACACAGACAGTGGAGGGAGAATTTGACATTGTAGCTTGTAAAATTCACATGGGGAAAAGAGTAGTATGTGCCAGATTGATCGTTCATGATGGTGTAAACACACTCATTCATAATGTTGGTTTGAATAATGTAAAGAATCATTTGTTGAGTGAAGGTTGTAACATGGCCGACGAAGACATACGAGGAGATCACATGAAGAACATAGAATTATTGATTGGAGCTGATTACTTTGATTTATTTGTCCCGGGGATGGACAAAATCGATGCTGTCAATTTGTTTGTTACTCATAATGGTGTGACTCCCTATGGTTGAGTACCACAGTGGGCGCTGAAAGGTTTGGAAGTATCCCATGTTCAAACAATGAGTGTGTCACGTCACCAATGAAATTGACATAGATGTATGGTGTAAATTGTACACCATTGGTATTGCTCCGCATGAACAATACACTATTAATGAAAAAGCTGCCATGCAAAAGGTCCAAAACAGCATTGTAAAAACCGATCAGGGTTATCAAGTAAGTCTACTATTCCGCGGGTTTTAATGCCCCCAGGATAACTACTGTAATGCTCTTGCACAGTTAAACTCACTGGAAAGACAGTTTCAAAAGGACCCTAGTTACCATAATGATTATGAAAACGTCCTTCAGACATATATGGAAGCTGGGCTTATATAAAGAAATTAAAGATCCCAAAATTGAAGGCTATTATATGCGCACTTTGGTGTGAAAAAGGAAAGTCTAACAACACCCTTACATCTTCAAAACAAAAGGGAGAATGCTCTCTAAATGACGGCTTATACCCTGGACCAAGTCTAGTAGAATTATTATATGATCGTTTGCTTAAATTTAGAACCAATTTATATGCTTTAGTACCTGACATCTTAAAAGCTTTTCATCGAGTTGTATTGGACCCTGCATCTAACGCTCTGCAATAGTCCAGGTACACGGCGCAGGTTGTCATGCAGGTTATTATCAGGATATGCCCCACTTCACCTTCTACTGGGATGAGGCCCATGTGGTCGACCTCTGGCAACAATGACATAAAAATGTAAATACAAGCAAAGCAGTACACCTTTATGAACTCTGAAACCTCTCCACTGATAATTGTCATAATGAACAAACCAGCAAAATATGTTAATAAATACAAACACACTTCGATTATTAGTCTAACTCCAAAATAAGTTTCCTAAGAAATTACAGTCTACTTTATAGGTCACAATCAGATTGACAAGATGTAGGGAATAGTTGGTAATTTTCAAAAACATAGTAGACAAGCTTGATTTGATAACTGCTATATCCAATGTCAAGCAATTTTTATTTATTGGCTATCTACCTATTTACTAAAAAAAGAAAAAATAGCCGTTACCGCATTTTGGCTTTGAACCTTCTCCAATAATTATCGTCAGAATGATGACTTCATGAGGCTCCATCCACTTTGGCCTCGTTATAATTCAGGATAACGCTGAAGGCTATCATGGGCATTGTTGGTTTAGAAAATTTAACTTCTGGCTATAAAAACTCATTTCTCGAGTAGTTGCAAGAAGTGCTAAATGATCCTCAAGGATCCCAGCAGTTGGCCTAAACATTTAATTCATGTATATTACTGCTATTACTACAGTAGTACTACTACGCTAGCACAGATACCCCACCCACATCTATGTATCGTTCCGCCATTCATAGTCTTTGTCTTGGCCACAGGCTTTCTCTCGACTGTAAAAAGTTGCAAGTCGTAAGACAAATGCGTTTTGCAACCACGGGGAAAATTCCAAATCCTGTTAGCCATTATTGACTGCTATGGGTTTCAGAGCCGATGGAATAAGGTGAATGGTTTCTGTCTGGTGGATGGGCGGGGCAACATTTCGTCAAATGTTCTTTACCTTGCTTACGTGCTTACGTAATGAATGTTTTTCGACTCTTGGCTCGTAATCATCGGCCATGGCATCGGCTGGATAATTTTTACTCTATAGAAATTAAAACTATCAGGTTTAGGTCATTGATAATGCTGCCAAAATTTGTGTGTGGTTGTAAAATATACATATGTCAACTTTCAGCTACATCCGATGCTTTGATAAGGAGCAAAGTTCAAAAAACCATGTTACAGAGGCCCTGAATCTCATAGTAGTAATGTTCTATAGGGTACCGTAGTGCAATGTAACCAGCACCACTCCATGAACCGCTTTTCTGTTTTCGCTCCATAAGAAATTAATGGTGCCTAATTTGAAACACCAGAAGAGAAAAGTTAGGCATTGAGACCCATATATCTCTTTGTGATGACCAGAGAGTAAGACATGTAGCTGGGTACAGATAATTTATTACAAACAAACTGGGTTGATATAGACGGGTGCGGACGGAAGGGTAGTGTCCGTCACACACGCACGAACAAACATAAACAAAAGGGACACGGCCCCTGCTGTGAATGTGTTTCTTCACAGACGAAAATTCATGAATAATATTACATAGAGGGAATGGAGATGCAATAAAAATATAGAAAAAGCTTTTCCTTACAAATACTTCCCCCCCCCCCAATTCTAATGATTATGGAGTAACAATTGGATGGAAAATATCTTGGAGGCTGGAGGTGACCCCGTGTCCTTGTGACACTTGTTGTGGGGCGTTATCAAATGCCAAGTCCTTCGGCGTTGCTGGCGGGCAGGATGCCTCCCCTGGCAGTTGGCCCGAGGGTTCTACTATTGACTGCAGTCAACTAAGACTGCAGAGGGAGCGGCATTGTGTGCAGTGATGGTGGGGGACAGGCCTTGGGGGCCCTCCAGATATGGCGGCAATGTAGATTGGGCTGAGGTAGTCCCCAGTGCGGCAACAGCATCCGGCAGGCAGAGCGTAACCACAGGTGAAGCAGCGGTCTCAGCAGGTTGACAGGTAGCGGTGTCGGCAGGCAGTGGAGGCCCACAGGTGCAGTAGCGGTGTTGGTGGGCCAAGGAGGACTACAGGCGACGGTGTCAGAAGGGTGAGTTGGTACACAGGTGTCGCAGTGACATCGGGCCGGCCGAGCGAGCCCCAGGGGTGACGGCAGCGTCGGGTGGGTTGAGGAGGCCCAAAGGCAGTGACATCGGGGGTGGGCTGAGCAGGCACACATGTGCGGCAGCAGCGACGTCAGTTGGGTAAAGCAGGACCTTGGGTGCAGCAGCGGCATTGGGAGGTTGCCTGGGGATTCGCAGGTACGGCAATGACGCTGGAGGAAGAACCGAGGAGGCCGCGGGGGGGGGGGGGGGGGGGGGGGGGGGGGGGGGGGGGGGTTTAGGGGGGGGGGGGGGGGGGGGGGGTTGAGGTAGGCCCACAGGCAGCGATTTCAGGGGTGGCTGAGCAGGCCCACATGAGTGGCAGCAGTGATGTCGGGTGGGTAAAGCAGGACCCTGGGTGCAGCAGCAGCGTCAGGAGGTTGCCTGGGGACTTGCAGGTGCAGCAGTGGTGCCAGAGGAAGAACTGAGGAGGCCACAACGTTGGATGGGTGTTTCTGGACCACCACCTAATTTTGTTGGCTGACCAGGGGTGACGGCAGCGTCGGGGGAGGGGGGGGTGGTTGAAGAGGCCCACAGGTAGTGACGTCGGGGGTGGCTGAGCAGCCCCACATGTGCGGCGGCGGCAACATCGGGTGGGTAAAGCAGGACCTTGGGTGCAGCAGCGGCATCGGGAGGTTGCCTGGAGACTCACAGGTGCAGCAGTGACGCCGGAGGAAGAACCGAGGAGGCCGCTGGGAAGCTATGACGTGATGGGTCTGTTAATGGCGTCGGGTGTTGTCCTCGGAAATGGAGCTTTTCAGAGACCTAAACTATGGCGCCATATTGAGTCTGCTAAAGGTTCACTGAAGGTGAGTGGCCACAATTAGTTTGCTAAAGGCTGGGCCTAAACTGCTGTGCCACCGACTCCAGGAGGTCAAAAGTTGTGAGGACCAGAGTAAGACAGGTAGCTGGGTACCGATAATTTATTACAGACGAACTGGGTTGACATAGACGGGTGCAGACGGAAGGGTAGTGTCCGTCATGCAAGCACAAACAAACAAAAACAAAATGGATAGGGTCCCCACTGTGAATGTTTCTTCACAGACGAAAATACATGAATTATATTACATACTGGAAACGGATTCCCGACCTATATACATCAAAAGAAAGGGCGTAAAACGCTCCACAGAATGGGCAAAGGAACAACGTAGCTTGATGATGAGATGCAATAAGAATATAGGAAAGGCATTGTCTTTACATATTGACTGAGAAAAATGATATTGTCATGATACAATAAAGTTTTATACATACTTACCTGGCAGATATATACTTAGCTATAGACTCCATCGTCTCCGACAGAAATTCAAATTTCGCGGCACATGCTACAGGTAGGTCAGGTGATCTACCGCGCTGCCGCTGGGTGGCAGGAATAGGAACCATTCCCATTTTCTATCAGATTTTCTCTTCCACCTGTCTCCTGAGGGGAGGCTGGGTGAGCCATTTAATTGTATATATCTGCCAGGTAAGTATGTATAAAACTTTATTGTATCATGACAATATCATTTTTATACATTCAACTTCCCTGGCAGATATATACTTAGCTGATTGGCACCTTTGGCGGAGGGTAAGAGACAGCTAATTACTGAATAGACAGGAAAACAACATACGTTGTAGGTAACAAAAATATAAGAAACCTTGGTTCCTACCTGTGTCGGCGAAAGACTTCATGGCTACTGCCTAGGAGCTTACATCGCCTCAAGAGCCTCAGCGAGGTAGTGACCTCATGCTAAGAGTTCTTGATGGTCTGTCGATGGGGTCTTATCCACTTACTCGACAAAACCTAAGGATCTTTGTCAATGGGGTCCTATCCACTTACATGACAAAACACCTTGCCATATGGCATCATTAAGGAGCATAACACCGATCCCGATCACCTGATCCTAATACCGGGGTTAGTACTACGATTGAAAGGAGTTATCCCCCCAACATCCTTTCAAACGACCATAAAAAACTCAAAACCAAACAATCTTTTAGTTAAAAACAATATTATTTAAGGATCAGTACCAGCTCCCTGTCCCAGCACGGTATCCGCTGATACATAAGGTCCAAGAGAAAAACACTTTTCATAAGTCACTCTGACGTCTTTTAAGTAGTGGGAGGCAAAAACCGAGTTGCATCTCCAATATGTTGCTGCTAATATGTCTTTCATTGACATATTCCTATTAAAGGCTAAGGGTAAAGTTTGCAATGCACGGACTTCGTGTGCTCTAACCCTAAGCAGCTTAAATGCTTTCTCCTGGCATTTCATGTGAGCCTCCGTTATCACATTTCTCACGAAGAACGCTAATGCATTCTTCGACATTTGTCTCTTCGGGTTCCTCACCGTGCACCATAGGCTCTGACTGCAACCCTGAAGTTGACTCTTTCTTTTCAGATAGAACTTCAGTGCTCTGACAGGACAGAGAGACCTTTCTGCTTCTCCACCTACAAGAGGAGAGAGTCCCTTGACCTCAAAAACTTCTTGGCCAAGGTTTAGAAGGGTTCTCATCTTCACCAAGAAACAGAGGTTGGAAGAGACAACAGCAGAATCTCCTTTAAAACCTACCCGAGAATCCAATGCATGTATCTCACTGACCCTCTTGGCAGTCACGAGGGCAAAGAGAAAAATGCACTTCCTCGAGAGATCTCTAAAAGATGCTTTATTCGGCGGTTCGAGCGTATCCGAAGAGAGAAACTGGAGGACCACATCGAGATTCCAACTTGGTGTGAGAGAGGACTTAGTCTTTGTGGTTCCAAAGGATCGTATCAGATCATGGAGATCCTTGTTTGTCCCTCTAGCTCAGGCCCCCGTGTTTCTGAATACAGCCGAGAGCATGCTCCTATATCCTTTTATGGTTGAAACAGCTAAGCGTGATTCCTCTCTGAGGAAGAGAAGGAAATCAGCAATCTCGGTCACAGAGGTATTGGAAGAGTACAGCTTCTTCGACCTACACCATCTACGGAAGACTTCCCACTTCGATTGATAAACCCGCAGAGTAGAGGATCTGCGGGCTCTGGCGATTGCGCTCGCAGCTTTTCGAGAAAAGCCTCTCGCCCTCTGACAAGTCTTTCGATAGTCGAAAGGCAGTCAGGGAGAGAGCATGGATGTTTCCGTGATACCTCTCGAAGTGGGGTTGTTTGAGCAGATCTGTCCTCATGGGAAGAGATCTGGGGAAGTCCACCGTCCATTCCAGTACCTCTGTGAACCATTCTCGAGCAGGCCAAAATGGGGCGATGAGTGTCAGTTTCGTCGCCTCCGAGGAACGGAACTTCCTTAACACTTCCCCCAGAATCTTGAATGGGGGAAAAGCGTAGGCATCTATGCCCGACCAGTCCATGAGAAGGGCATCTATTGCTATTGCTCTGGGATCTTCGACTATGGAGCAAAAGTTTTCCATCCTTCTGGAGAGGAACGTGGCAAACAGGTCTATCTGAGGCTTCCCCCAGAGGGACCAGAGCTTTCGACAGACTTCGGAGTGGAGGGTCCACTCTGTTGGAAGGACCTGGTTCTTCCTGCTGAGTCTTGTCTGCTCTGACAGTTTTGGTTCCTGTACAAACCTCGTCAACAGTACAATTGCCTCGCTCCTTGCCCATATACCAAGAGGTTCTCTCGCTATCTTGTATAATGTAGCGAGTGACGTCCCCCCCTGTTTTCGGATAAGCCAGACCGTGGTATTGTCCGAATTTACCTGGACTACCACGCCTCTGACCTCCAACTCGAAGTTCTTCAAGGCTAGATGAACTGCCATAAGTTCCTTTACATTTATATGCCAGGACACCTGTTCTCCTGTCCAGGTTCCTGACACTTCCTTCTTTCCTAGTGTTGCTCCCCATCCCGTTTCCGAGGCGTCGGAAAACAACACTTGGAGAGGGTTCCGAATCGCAAGGGATATACCTTCGTTCTTTTGAAGTGGGGTTAACCACCACCTCAGGTGTGATTTTATTTCTTGTAGAATGGGAAACTGATCCGAAAGTTCCCCTTTCTTTCGGTCCCACATTCTTTGCAGGTAAAACTGCAGAGGTCTCAGATTGAGCCTCCCTAGGGAAACGAACTGCTCCAGCGACGAAAGGGTGCTCAGAAGACTTAACCATTCCCTCGCTGAGCTTCGTTTTTTCCCTAAGAAGGTTGAGACTTTCTCCAAGCCTCGAGCAATTCTGTCTTGCGATGGAAATGCTCGAAAACCCCGAGAATCCATCTGAATCCCCAGATAGACAATGTCCTGGCTGGGGATCATCTGCGACTTCTCGAGGTTCACGAGCAGTCCGAGTGAGCGAACGAGATTCAAAGTCGTTTCCAATTCCTCCAAACATTGTTGTTTTGATTGGCCCTTATTAGCCAGTCGTCCAGATAGAGGGATATGTTCACCCCCTCCAGATGAAGCCATCGCGCTACGTTCCTCATCAGGCTGGTGAACACTTGAGGAGCCATAGACAGGCCGAAGCACATAGTCCTGAATTGAAAGACCCTTCCCTGCATCATGAAACGTAGATATTTCCTCGATGACGGATGCAGAGGGACGTGAAAATATGCGTCTTGTAGATCCAAGGAGGCCATCCAATCTCCTGGACGCAGAGCCGCAAGAACCGAGTTGGAGGTTTCCATAGAGAACTTCTGTTTCTCTATGAATCGGTTCAGTGCGCTCACATCCAGACAGGTCTCCACCCCTCCCAAGGCTTTTGGTAGAGGAACAGTCGATTGTAAAAGCCCTGAGAGTGTGGATCCTGTACTAATTCTATGGCCTCCTTGTCCAACATTTGTTCTACTAGTTGAAGAAGGGTCTTCCTCTTGACAGGGTCCGTGTACTTCGCCGACAGTTCCCTTGGAGTAGACATCAAGGGAGGCCTGTCTCTGAAGGGATGAGATATCCTCTCCTCACTATTGAGAGGGACCAGTTGTCCGCCCCTCTCGACGCCCATTCTTCTGCAAAGTTCAGAAGTCTGGCGCCTACTGGTGTTTGGAGGACTTGAAGTTCACTTGTTTTTCTTGTTAGGTCTAAAGGCAGAAGACCTACCTCTCCTTTCTGCTGTCTCCTTCTTCTAAAGGAGGGCCGAGAAGACGAACTCCTCGAAAGGGCGGCTTTGGGTTCCGTGTCTCCTTCTTCGTGGCAGGAACAGCTGTCCTCAGCCTTTGGGGTTTGAACTGTACCAGCAGATCTTGTGTCGCTTCTTCCAGTGAAGTGAGAAATGTCTCTCACTAACTGAGAAGGGAAAGCTGGTTAGACAGAGGAGCGTACAGAAGGGACGACCTCTGTACCGGAGAGACAGCTTTTGTAAGAAAAGAACTGAATACAGTTCTCTTCTTAAGTATTCCCGCCCCGAAAAGGGAGGCCACTTCCCCCGATCCGTCTTGCACTGCATTGTCCATACAAGCCAAAATACTATTAAGGACATCGGGGCTCAGGCGTTCATTGTCTTGTGTCCTCTTGGCCATCACCCCAAGGGACCAGTCCAGAAAGTTGAAAACTTCCAAGACATGGAACAATCCCTTGAGGAGATGGTCCATTTCAGACATTCCCCAAGTTGTCTTGGCTGAAGATAGAGACTGTCTCCTCGACGCGTCCACCAGCGTTGAAAAATCTGCCTCTGCAGAAGCTGGGAGGGCGAGTCCCATTGCTTCGCCTGTCTCATACCAGATACCCCTCCTCCCAGAAAGTCTGGAGGGAGGGCAGGTAAAAGACAGTCCTTTCCCGCCTCCTCCTGGAGTTAAGCCAATTTCCAAAAGACTGCAAAGCCTTCTTCATGGAAATTGTCGGCCGCATCTTCAAGAAGGAGGACGACTTTGAGGTCTTCGTGCTCGTGAACAGCGACCGAGAAGACGAAGGAGCGGCAGGACTCAAAGAATCTCCAAATTCTTGGAGCAAAAGCGCTGCCAACGCTTTGTAGTCCGATAATCTAGCCCCTTTTTGATCTTCGGTGTCAGAGACATCTTCCAATACAAGTTCCACCGGAGAATCATTATCAGCCGAGGGAGAACGTCTCTTCTTGCAAGGTGAAGGGCTCTTCGCAGGATCAGCTCCCTACAAGGGCGACAGCCGCCTGTGCGACATCTTGCGTCCCTGTCCGGCGAATGCTGATCCTGAGAAAAAACCCGATCATCATCTAAGTCCTCCTGACAAGAATGACGGCCGCCTGTGCGACGTCTTGCATTCTTATCAGGAGACAGCTGTGCTTGCGACAAGTTTCCACCAGAAACGGATATATCGTGAACAGGACAATGGCCGCCTGTGCGACATCTTTCGTCTCTGTCCAGAGAAATCCGTTCCTGGTCCAAATCATAAAGAGACGCTTCCTGGTTGATTTCTCCGTATGGTTCTCTTGAAGAAAATCTTGGCGCTTGGTGCTCATCAGTTGCTGAAAGTCTGGTTTGTTCCATGCGCTTGGACGTATCTGTCCGTCTCGGACAGTGTCGTCTGTCCGAGCTGTCCACATATGGAACTTGGCGCCTGGCTGGTGTCGTTCCAGTACGACACTTCTGCCTGTCCTTCTTGTCCGCTTCTGGCGCCTGGCGCCCGGACGGAGTTGCCTGTGCACGACGTTTTGTCCTGTCCAGGCTGTCCGCCTTGTCCAGGTTGTCCGTAAAAGGCACTCGGCGCTTGGTCATAGTTGTCCGCATAGGACAAATCTGCCTGTCCGCGTCTGGCGGATGGTCGTCTGGTTGGCGCCGTCGCGTAGGACACTTTTTCCTGTCCAAGTCGTCCAATTCTGGCGCCGAGCGCCTGGTGGATGGTTCTGTCCGACTCGGACACTCTTTTCATTCATTATCCGTATCTCGGCGTCCCAGGCCTATGAGTTTCCGTCCGTCTTTCCTTAATCATCTCTGTTCTCGGACGAGGAGTAGAGGAGAGGAGTCTGGAGTCCAGAACGCCCGTCGGACGAGATCTCTTAACAGGAAGAAAATCGTCCTTTCTCCTCGGAAGGTCTTTTCTCAATACTCCTACTAATGAGGATATCTGTTCCTGCATCTTAAGTAGGATATCCATCGCAGTTTCTTCCTTTTCTTTTTCAGGAATAGGAGAATGCGCCCTGGAAGGCGTAGGAGATCGTGACATTGTCCTCTTGGCTCTTTTCCTCTCGTAAGGAGAATCGTCCGGGGAATGTTCCGGGCTCGAGTCCAGCGTAGGAGCTTTCCAACTCCTCTTGATCGGACGCGACAGTTCGTCGGAAGTCCATCCACTTCTGCGAGGAGACAAATCGGATGACGAAAAGCACTCTTTTAGGATGCCTTTCCAATGGCGATCCTTGGCAGTCTGGGACTCTACAGATTCTGCCAAGGGACGCCTCTGACCAGTGGGGATTCTCCGTAACCTTCGTACGACTGTCGACATTCCTTCTCCTCTGGGCCTGGGAGCTTGGAAGCGGTCTAGGTCTGGGAGCGAGACAGAGCCGATCAGACGCACCCTCCACTACACTGGGGACACTTATGTCACTTTCCACAGTCTTACCTTTAAGAGCTTGCATTTGAAGCTCCATCCTCCTTAATGCGGTCTTCAGATTTGCAATCTCCGCAGCAGAACTAGCAACATCTGCTACGGGAGAGGGTGATACTGCACGAGAGGAAGCAATTAATTGGGGGTTAGTTATACTAACTGGCTCGTTAGAGCGAGATCTACTCAAGCTTCTAGAGACAGCCTTTCTAACCCTATCTCTCTCTAGTTTCCTTAAATAAGAATCTAGAGTCTTCCATCCTTCCTCATCCATATTCACACATTCATCACACATCTTCTAACTTCGCAGCTAGAATCAGACATTTTTTAAGCAAAATCCGAAGCAAAATCCAAAAAACGTTCCACAAAAGCGTATGCCAAACCACAGATCCAAATACGTCACCAAAAAGACAGTCCAGAAGATCAACAGCAATGAAATACGAAAATCAAGTCAGGAGGTACCAACAACGGTGTTGTGGTCACCGGCGACAGAGAAAATCTGATAGAAAATGGGAATGGTTCCTATTCCTGCCACTCAGCGGCAGCGCGGTAGATCACCTGACCTACCTGTAGCGTGTGCCGCGAAATTCGAATTTCTGTCGGGGACGACGGAGTCTATAGCTAAGTATATATCTGCCAGGGAAGTTGAATGTATAAAAATACAAATTTATACAATTGTATGTAAAAATCTTGCTGATTATAAAAAGAATTAAATGACACTAAATAGCATATTCTATATAACATTATATATTGTAAATGAAGTTTCCGGTGGAAAAGTGAATTATGTGTTCCACAAAATTCTGCGACAAATTGGACCTTCGAAATGTGAAACACACAAAACCGGAAGGGCACTGTACTTCAGAACATTGTATTAATTGCAATTAAGTCACTGAATCACGAAAGTTTGGGACGTGATAAATCCATAAATAAAGGTATAAGCCACAAAAGAAAGATAAACAACGGAGTTTCTGCAAGATCTTTCGACTCAGCGTCCTTTACTTCGCAGACATACTGACTTACATGAGAAATTGAGAGTACAGGAAAGGTCGTATAAGTGACAGATAGGGATTATAAGGAAATTAGCACCTAGAATCCATCACACCTGGAGAATGAGCAACCTTTCCAAACAAGCATAAATGTATCACTAACATGATAAACTTCATAATACTATAGGGATATATTTGTTTGAAAAATGTTGATGTGGGTTGGAGCGAGTTGTAACTTATTGCGCATCTGGAATATCTTTTGTTTTACCCATATTTCAGTGTCGCACGGTTAGCGGGAGAAGGCGAACTGCCATAAAATTTTCTAACCACTCTGGTACTGTCTATTGTGTTGAGTGGTGGTGGCTGGTGGTGACAGGTGTTATTCTTGTGGATGTAAACACAAGAATGAAGTCGGTGACATGTAAGGCCGGCAAGTGATGGGATATTGGTGTTTGGCAATCTCCTACTGGGGTTCAAGGCCTATGATAGTGAGGCCATTGAAGTGAGTGCAATACAGTGTATTATGGATGTTGTATGATATTTCAATTGGAATTTGCCCTTATTGGCAATTGGGGGATTCTTATGTATATATACAGTAATGCTTTATGATATGAGTACATTTAATTTGATGCCGAGTGCTTTAGTGGCTACAGTACCATAATTTACAGTGTTATTTACTTACATTGCTATAAACAGTTATTGTTAGACATATTTTAGGGCTGTTGCCTTGTATAATAAGGCGCCCTATGAGGTAATGTTAGACTTGCGATAATCTTACGCTAAGTCGGTTGGTATTGCACTTCCATATTCATGGGAGTGTCTTGGGGTTTGTAGATCACTTACGAAGTCGGTATTATCTTCTTGGTTATGACGACGATGTGTTAAACTCATGATGATTCGGTGATGAGGTGAGGATCTAGTAGAAACCACGAAGTACAAAAATACTTATATTCTCTGAATTTACATGGTGAAGATCAGGTATGATTGTACAAGTCTTCTAATGACGATAGCTTGATCGCTTCTGCCAATGATGATGGCTAATTCTATTCTCTCTACATGATAAAGCTTAGGTAAAGAGATACAGGTCTTCTCATGACGATAGCTAACTCTATTCTGTCCCTACTACCATCTCGGTTACCAGTCATAAAGGAACAGACAGTAGCTCGAACATATCAAAACCATACAATCAGATGACATAGTTACATACGAACACACAATCAGATGACAGTTACTAATCACGTAGGCCGCTTGAGCTATAGGTCACGGTGTTTGTCTCAAGCAGGAAGCTTGGACTAAAGTTTATAAACAATTGAATGACTACAGGTGACGGCATGTTATCTTAGCCTACTTTTATTGTATACGTCATCTTTAGCGTCTCTAGTCTGATCACATTCCTGCAAGCAATCTGGTTGACCGCTTTAGTTTTAGTCTTTTATATATATGGAATAACATTCCATATTTTTATTATGTAAACACTTACATTAGCTCGGTCAGCTACCAAAACCAACCACTGAATATTACTCAAACTTGACTTGCATTTGACTTATAGGAGTGTGATACAGACACTATGTGAATATATATATATAATAGAAAATACTTATAAGTAAAAAAAATTCATGGTGTACACAAATACAGATTCAAGTAATAAAATATTAGACATAATATGCATATAATATTCGTAAATAATAGTGATCACGTGATATATACTGATACAGTTTTTCACTTCATCTCTTTAAGATACATATGCTACAGAAAATACTAATGTACTCTGATAATCGCATAGAATGAAGATTAACATGATAAAAATCATATTTTAACTGATAAAAATTTCATATATGAATTGATAAAAATGATTGTTTATGCTGATTGATTCGTTGATTTTTATGCTAACTGTATATATCTGATTCATTAATCCATATACTAACTCATATATAACTGCAGATATTGGTAAGATAAAAGGTAACAGATTGATTATAGGCTACCTGAGTGTTTTATACATATGTATATGGATTCATATAATTATGATTAATATATGTGCACTTTAAATAGATTCCCATTGCGTACACGCAAAGATATATTTAGATTCTGTTATTTATGATCATTTATATAATAGATTCCTATTGCGTACACGCAAAGATATATTTCGACTCTGTTATTTATGATCATTTATATAGGATACATGATACTTTATATATATAGGATACATGACCGAGGTTATACTACTTCACATTTAACTAGCGTTCGAACAACTTTTCGTCCATTACACAGTTCCAGACAACCACCTATAGCCAAATGAAATGGCCAATTTCAATTGGTTAAAACAAGGAGAAAATTGTCTGGCGGGGTCCAACGTTCTATTTCGGCCTCATACTTATTCTCTGCATCCATAAGCCACACGATTACGTTCGCGATGAATAAAAATCATCCCCAGCAACGAGTCCTTCACCAGCAAAGTAGAATTGAATATCCTTCGGGTCGTAATTGTCGGAAGTATGTCCCTTTTGTAGTCGATTTCCGATAGCCGCCGGGGCATTCCGCATTAAAACGAGATTAACAACGGGATACGGTGTCGGTCGAAGAAGTCCAAGAAATTCCTTTCACATTGTGGAGGCGGTTGTACTCGACTGCCGTCGTCCGCAGCGACGAACGATTTTTTTGAAGTTGCGATGTGAAACTCTCGTACTGCAGGATACTGTAACCAGGTTCCATTAATCAGCCTGCAAGTGAAATTATACTTGTCACGAGGGCAAAGTAAATTCAGACGACATCCAAATACAGGGGGGGAGAAAGCCATTTAGAACCAGACTTAACCCACATGAATTCGCTGATATTTGTGGAATTCAAAAGAGTCAGCTGTACAAACTTTTTTATCCATGGCATTAACAATGAGTGAACCTATCCAGTTTATAATGACTGTAAAAATATCCATAATTATAAAAAATAAACAGATATCAATACGAATCCCAAAGAAAATTCGATATTACTGGTAGTAAGTTACTAGACAAAGAAGTGTGAAACGGAGCTGTTTTTAAGATTGCCAGGCAACATAAGAGTCAAAGAGAATATTAATCATGATTCTGTATTTCTCTATGCTAACTGAAATTAAGTTGTGATAAATCTGATCCTATGTGCCCCTAACAAAAGTTTCATATTCAATTTTCTCGCGCGCATCCTCTGAGGTTAATTTTAAAAACTTTATTAATAGGTAGGTAGATGCAACGAAAAACCCACTATGTAACTAATTTCTATATAAACTTTGGGTTTTTCAAGAAAATGTGACATTTTCCCATGATGTTTACTTGAATTGTAATAGGCTATTGTTGCAAGTAAATATTTCATATACATATCTTGATACTTCTAAATGTCTATGAGGTTCAGAAAAAATTAATTCATTTTGTGTTATAGAAATTCTATTTGCTTATTTTGTTCATTAATTTTAAATGATTGCAAGTCCTTAACTAAAGTTGCATTGCACACATGGATAAGAATAGGTTATGTGGTATGTAATGTGACCTATGAACCACATGTGAAGTTCATGAGCTAAGCATTCCTTTCTCCAGTCAATCTGCTTTGCAAGCGGTTTATTGAGGTTATAAAGAACAATGATTAGTCGGCAAACGCGACAGGCATCTTCTAGACTGATGACGTCGTCACCAGCTTAAGAGTTACGTTACTTGCTGTAAAAGAAACGACTTAGTATAAATATTTTTGTTTTTTGTTTTTTAATAGTCGACCCACACGAAAAGAATGTCTGAAAAAAAACAGTACCAAAATTGAACAATATATTAGTTTCATGTTGGAAATCTGCATGATTGTAAATGAATGTAATTATGTTAAATTGAATATTCCTTATTCAAACTAATGAAAAGGGTTTCCATACAAATTTTTTATATACTATTTGCCCTGTATAAGATTATTCGCATAGATATACATTTTCACTTCTAGACTTCTGGACTTTAAAATCTCTTTTATTTTATATTATTTTATTATTTATTATTGTTATTATTTTTTTTTTCATTGACTACGAATATAAATCACCGGGACAGACAATATGTCAGTAGGTTTTGATATATGTTTGAACTTTTTAGCTTATTTGTCATTACTAAAGCGTTAAGTTAGAGTTCGAATCTTTACGCATATATATTTGGATATTTAATTAACCTATGGTTACGTTTTGCTTATGATTTTATCGTGATTCCTTTTTATTATAATTTGTAACCCTTCCGACTTTTTACGGAGTGTATTATATGACTCCACTTGTATCCATATTTTTTATTTTTTATATTTATTTATTTATATATTTTTTTATATATACTTTGATAAATTAATGGTTGGCTTGAATATGTGGAAAAGTGTTCTAGCGGCGTACCGTATAAGGCTACTTGCGGTATCATTTCTACAGATACGAGATATGAATGATAAAGGTATTTAAAACCGCGAGAACCGCTATAATCCAGTTCGGATCCAATATCACGAGTTGTAACTCGTAAGACATTGACACTTCCTTATTTATCTCTTATTCTACCAAACCGATTGACTGGGTGATAAAATATGGTATTGGTTTTCATAATGGAACGGAATTCACACGAGTTATGGAGATTATTATTGATTTACACCACCCGAGTCAGATTATTATTATGTGTTGAATTCCATGTTTACTGATTTAGCACTCATAAATATTCCTAACGCACTCAATTGCAAGGTGTTGTTTTTAGTGCTATTAATTCTATATAAAACGTGTCCAAGGAACTATTAACACTAAGAAGTGTTTATTCCCTCTGTCAGACTCGTAATTCTGTTTAATTGATTCTACGTGTATTCTTTCAAGGATTGATTTGGCACAGGATAGGCCCCCTCTAAACCTGACAGGTTGTCTTAGTGTATCCCAATTGTTTTTTCCATGACACGTGTTACAATTAGTTATGTGCTTTTATATCTGTAAGCATTGTAGGCCAGTAAAATAGTGATTTGGCTTTCTGTGACATAATAGGGAACCCTGGATGACGGAATGCAACCCGTTTAGGACGATTGGTATGAAAGAGATTATTACTACTACCTGGTCGTTAGTCATCTGCTGTGTTTCTTTGGGTTTTCCTCGTCACGGACCTACATATAATATTACATTTGATTACATTATTCTGATACATATACTTTTAAATATATTCTTTTGCTTTATGGGTTTCTGCTCGAAGTGTTTATTGTTTTTGCTTAGCCGCCTGCTGACCCAGTTTCCGTTCGAAGTGTTTATTGTTTGGTGTTTATTGTTTGGGTTATGATTGTTGACTCTTGCTTTGTTCAGTTTGTAACAGTTCTGCGCTCCAACCTAGATATTCAATGCTCGCGATCTCTTCGGTTAAGGAATTTTCTTGTTTAGATACGGTTTTAACAATAGGCACGGATGTTCTATATCTTTTAGTCTAATTAATGGTTCCTTGCAGTATGGTGCGGGATTGCGGGATAATGCGTCAGCTATGACAATTGCTTGTTTCCCAGGTAGATATCTTATCTTGGCTCCAAAGACCTGAATGATCATTTGTCACCGAGTTCCTTTTGGACTGTGATTAAAGCCTTTGAAAAACTCGGTAAAGGACTCATGTTCAGTAAGGACTTTATCAGGATAGCCATAGATTATGAACTTAAAATGTACTAGTGAGTTAAAAGATACCTAGCCTTCCTTGCCTATTATGCATATTTACTTTCAGAGGGCTTTAGTCTACATGAATAAAAAGCTATAGGAAAGAACTGTTTATCATATTACTGAAGTAGTACCCCTCTTACCCCTGGGTCTGAGACGTCTGTTGCAATAAAAAAAAAAAATCCTTATTTAAATCAGGGATTTTTAAGTTAGTGAGTCTGCATTATTCCGCTTTTAAGATATCGAACGCCGTTTGATGCTTTTAGACCATAAATAAATCTACGCTCTTCTTCGTAAGATGTTAAAGGAGCTGTCATGATTGAAGAGTTACATATTTACATACGATTGTAATACCCACTACAGCGCAAAAGTGCTGTATCCCCCTTTTACGTTAATAGGTACCGGAAAAAGACCTTGACTAGACACATAAAACCTAGATAAACATGTTCGGTTTTAAAAAAACTCGCATTTAGATATTTTACTCTGAGATTATTTGTCTTTGTCTCTGTAGCACTAGCTCTAGTTTATGTGAATGTACTTCTAAGGTATTTAGAAAAGATTATAAGACCAACCATATAAGCATGTAGGGTATCCCCTAAAAGTCTCCAAACACTATATTGTAATTGGGGCGCAACGTAAGCCGGAGGCATACGTAAAAATTGATAATGTCCCCTGAGTGTGCTGAAAACGGTGTATGAGGTACAATCACTTAGGTAATGGTATCTGGTAAAAGCTTTTAAGTAAGTCCAAGCTGGTGAAAAATAATTTATTCTGGCGTTTGAGGGAAAAATTATATGGGCTATTTGATTTCCTAATGACTCCTATTACTAACATATTTCAACTTCGTCATTTATCTTTATTTTGAAATTTCATTGAGAGTCTATACGAAGGTACGATATAGCTTTATGTTTGTCCTTAGACCGTATTTTGTGTTTTAAATTACATCCGCTTTTTTTTTTCCAGAGATCACTCGCTAGTGGAGAAACTTCCTGGTATTCAGATAAAAGATAAAAAAAAAGTTTTCTGCTGAATCACCTCTGCTTGAATGACTTTACGGATATTACTTTAGATAGAGTATAAGGGAGATTCATCTACGACTGATTGGGCGTGATTAAAAATTAGCAACAATAAAAAAAAATGCGATATTTATATGTATAGGTTTTGTGGATTACTAGATTAACTTGTTGCTGCGAGTCAACCGTGTTCTAGGACCTTGTTCGCGGAAATCGTTATTATTTCAGAGTGTCGGGAAGGATTAAATTTCATTTCCCAGCAAAAGTCTTTTTACACCGCACTAAGACATTCGATGGGTGCATTCTTCTCGAGATTTTGCGTGCAAACTACGACTGCGGTTGTGGAAAGATTCTGTTGGGTCATTTGAACAATGTTACGATTTATGAGACAATGTATAGTTCCTTTATATAAGTTATTATTTGATTAATTGTCCTTTTTTTTTTTTTGTTCAAATTGATTTTAATATGTTTGAAGGTTTATAGGATTTTCCTTTGATAAACACGCCTTATTTTGCAGGATGTAAGATAATATTTTGTATACCCCTAGATGGATCTTACAATTACACTGGATACAGATCAATGTTTTTTATAACTATAGAGGTATCTGTAAGCGCTCGCTTATCCGGACTTCTCATTAGGGAAGTTCGAACAACAGACAGTGAGTCCGTAAATACAGGATATTACGTGTATCAAGATATTCTAATTTTACGGCGCGTACAGTCGGGCTTTATCCACCACTACTTATAATAACTTACGTATTAAAAAAAAAAAAAAAAAAAAAAAACGAAACCTGCTCTGATTACTTAGATACGGTACCATGTGATGCATAGGGAAATTCCTTTTTAATATTTCCAACATCGCTCTCCTTTCCGCTGAGTCGCTTAAATGGAATGTCTTTGCTTGCTACACTCGGGCAGATTTAACTGACCTTGACCCCCTGACTAGATGACCCATACCCGAGTTTGCTTTTATTTGATTCTGATATTTAGGGCTACTGTTTACCATCGGCAACGTATTGTGTGTTTTTATCATTCTGTTGTTGGTTACGTATAAAGCAACTAACGTATGAATGACGAATTATTAGGAATTGAGCGATTACTATTAAGACAAGTTATCTCTACTGCATTCATATTAACTGTTTGTACTTCATTCTTTGCTAAAATTTGAAATAGTGAGGGATCCTGGTCAGCGCATTTAGCCTGATGAAAGTTTTTTTACAGACATGTTTTTATTCCTTGCAATCCAGCCATATTTTTAAAGTTAAGTTGAGTCATTGAGGTTCGATATTTTATATAACTCAAAAATTCAAGGCTAAAACTGCGATCGGGACTTTGCCAAAGGAGCCTTTATTGTCATGACCCGAAATAGTGTTACCTCTAATGTATCCAGATTTGTACGGGTGTTCCACTTGTTTTTTGTGTGTTTTCTAATCACTACGGTGCTTAACAACCCTATCCATGTATCTGTATAAATACAGACGTCCACTGCGTAAACGCATATTCACTGTTTAATATGATTTGTTACGTAAGGGATTAATAATCACCCAAAATGATAAAATTAACATAGTATATGATTATGATATTTCAGTAGAACTTCTGGAAACAGACACTCAAAGATAAAAACTCGCAGTAGCGAAATCTCAATTATATAGATAATTTCTGAAAAAAAGTAAGATTAAGAATGTCTCGTAACTTCAGCCACAGGAATAACGAAATTCGACCTGCAAAGGAAACACTCAAAGTTACTCCAAATGAATAAAAAAATTGTACTTAGCTTGCTTTTGTGGGAAGTCACGGTGTTCCGATAACGACACACGGCCTTGGTCCTCCTTCTCTATTTAGCGGATGACCTGGTTTTTGGCTTGAGTTTCCCCGTGCGCGTTTTTGGGATGATTCGAGCCCTTGAAAATCCGATGCTGCAGACGGCGTTCGGTTTTGTTTCTTGCAGTGCCGGAAACACTCACTAACGATGTTTTCTTGAATGATTCTAATGAGAGACGAAGCTTGCGTTGCCGTAGGAAAAGGACACGTCGGGTTTGTTTCTTGAAGTTCTTCACTACTGAAATTGTTCACTAAACGATGATACTATGTTGCTTTGAAGAATCTCTTGTTTTCGTCGTCGTTGACTTCTGATGCGATACATGTTCATATTCTGGCTTTTCTTCGTAAGACGTTGTAGAGTTCTTCTGGGACGCTGCCACTTTTAGGCGCGTACACCTGCTGCCACCACTTTTAGGGCTGTTGCCTTGTATAATAAGGCGCCCTATGAGGTAATGTTAGACTTGCGATAATCTTACGCTAAGTCGGTTGGTATTGCACTTCCATATTCAATGGAGTGTCTTGGGGTTTGTAGATCACTTACGAAGTCGGTATTATCTTCTTGGTTATGACGACGATGTGTTAAACTCATGATGATTCGGTGATGAGGTGAGGATCTAGTAGAAACCACGAAGTACAAAAATACATATATTCTCTGAATTTACATGGTGAAGATCATGGTGATTGTACAAGTCTTCTAATGACGGTAGCTTGATCGCTTCTGCCAATGATGATGGCTAATTCTATTCTCTCTACATGATAAAGCTTAGGTAAAGAGATACAGGTCTTCTCATGACGATAGCTAACTCTATTCTGTCCCTACTACCATCTCGGTTACCAGTCATAAAGGAACAGACAGTAGCTCGAACATATGAACATACAATCAGATGACATAGTTACATACGAACACACAATCAGATGACAGTTACTAATCACGTAGGCCGCTTGAGCTATAGGTCACGGTGTTTGTCTCAAGCAGGAAGCTTGGACTAAAGTTTATAAACAATTGAATGACTACAGGTGACGGCATGTTATCTTAGCCTACTTTTATTGTATACGTCATCTTTAGCGTCTCTAGTCTGATCACATTCCTGCAAGCAATCTGGTTGACCGCTTTAGTTTTAGTCTTTTATATATATGGAATAACATTCCATATTTTTATTATGTAAACACTTACACATACACATATCAATACTGGATTGTTCATGTACTTTACTAGAAGGCTTGTATTAAGGACAAATATTTTTTTTGATAATGAAATTGGGAAAATAAGGGAAAATTCAAAACTTGTATGGCTGGTTGGATTGTATTATTTTTTATTACATGGAATATATATTTCAGGTTGAAACCTATAGTTGGCAATAAAAACTGTTACTACTTATGGTCCATCCTTGAACATCCCAGTACAATAAACATGGGTACAATTTAAGAACAAAAAGATTAAGTCCAACTGCTCAGACACAGGGACAAGACAATTAAAGGTTTATACAGGGCGACAGCTGACCACATTCAAATTTTTGGTAAACAAAAACTTATTCACAAAACATTAAACATACATATACATAGAAAATATCTCTAAGGCAACTAATTTGTATTTAAGTCTTGTAATTATATATTTGAGGTCATTCTAAACATGTTACAAATACAAGGGGTCTAAATGAAACAGGCAACGACTAATATTAAGATTACAATGGGAAGTAAGTTGTATTATGGCAGATTCTAAAAGATTTCGTGATAGGACATCTTTTGATCTTACAGTTAATGAACTACCAATCCAATTTATCCGGTGGTTTTTTCACTTAAATGTATGAATATTGCATTAGATTTTTGCTCAGTTTTAACAGAATATTTATGCTGTTATAATCTTACTTCTAAGTCCGAGATAAAAAGAGGCAGTACATAATGGAATTTTATATATAATGTTGTTGCTCTTCCTGGGGCCATTTTTTATTAACATTCCTTTTAGTGAGTTATTATAAGAAAAAACAAGGTTCACCTTAAAGGCTTTTAGCAATGATTTAATGGTTTCAAATTTGTTAAAATACGGCAAACTGAGAATGTTCTTAGAATTTTCTTTCTCCGTGTTACTTACACTTTTTGTGGGCTTTATTATAGCATATATCTAATATATGTGAAGGATAACATAAACCTTTCCCTATTTTTTCTTATGTATTCAATTTCTTGATCCAAATATTGGGGACTAACAATGCGCAATGCTCGTAAAAACATAGAAGAAAAAAAGTAATTTTGTCGAAAAATTATTTTTCCCTATATACAAACCTAGGTTGTCTAACATAAGGATATCCGCGGGAACGCGCCGCCACTACCGCATACAAAGAGTTCAAATTTGAATAGCTGTCGCTGGGTCTGGGGTAACTGTGTTGGGTGAGCCCGGGCCAGCTTGGGTAGGTCGCGGAGATACCATTCTTTGAGCCACTAGAATATGTAGACTAAACAGTAACTCTTCAAAGGGGGGCCATAACTCAATGAGGGGTGGATGAGGAGGGCCATTAATTCGTTAGACAACCTAGGTTTGTATATAGGAAAAAATAATTTTTCAACAAAATTACCTTTGTTCCGACTAAGTACAAACCGTCGGTTGTCTAACAAAAGGAGACTGGAACTGAGGATGGGAAGGTGAGTGAGCAGAAAGCACCCTTTGAAGAGCAGTCAATAACTTTATGCGACCTAATGTTAACCCAGACCCACTTACCATCATGACACTTTATACGGTAAGGATTCAATAGGGGAGAACCCAAGGGGCTCCGGCTGTTGTCCTAACCTATGGTACTAATACTCACTCTGAGAGCTGTTCCTGAAGGATTCTTAGCCATCATTCTACTCTCCAGGTAAGTCAGTAGCGGCAAAGTCGTGTCATGAACAGTATAGGGATACGTAGGATACTACCAGGAAACTCACTCATACCCCTTACATTCGGCCAGACTTAGGCGGGAATTGCGGGGAGTGTGTGTGTATTTCCAAATTGAAGTACGCAGTGCAGGTGACCGATATGACTAGAGGATCTCTTGGGCTGCGACAATGGGGCCCAAAGAGAACACCTCCAGGGATTTGAATGTCACCTCCTGTAGGTAGAAGGAGGTAAAGGTGGTTTGTCTTTTCCAGGTGCCTGCTCTCAATACCTGACTCACTGAGAGGTTCTTCCTGAAGAGCATAGAGGAGCCTATGCCCCTAACTTCGTGAGCCCTCACCTTCGGCATTGGTTCCACCTTGTTTTCGTAGGCCCTTCTTATAACCTGTCTGATCCAGAAGGAGATCGTATTCTTAGCCACCTCCTTCAGATGCTTGCCCGTGGCCACGAACAACTGCTTGGTAGCTGGTCTGAACTGTCTAGTCCTCTTGAGGTAGGCTTTCATGGCTCTGACTGGGCATAGAATCAGTTCCTCTTTGTCAAAGCCGGTAAAACCTCCCAAGGAAGGAATGGTAAAAGAGGAAAACAGCTCTTCTGGCTTGGAGGGGTCTTGAGTCTTGGCTACAAAGCCAGGGACCAATGAGAACCCCATCTCCCTCCAACGCCTGGTGGTGACACTTCATAGGACAGTGCATGTAGTTTGCTAACCCTCTTCGAAGATGCCAGGGCTAAGAGGAAAAGGGTCTTCAAGGTGAGGTTCTTCAAGGAAGCTGAATGTAATGGCTCATAGGGAGGACCTCTCAAGGATTCCAGGACTAAGGCCACATCCCAGTGGGGAGTCCTTAGCTCTCTCGGGGGACAGGTCTTCCTAAAGTGCTTGAAGAGCAACGAAATTTCTGGAGATGCAGCGAGGTCCATGCCTTTCAACAAAAATACTTGATTTAAAGCCGCTCTGTAACCCTCCACTACCGATATGGATAGTTGTTTATTCTTTCTGAGGTGGTGGAAAAAACTCGCTAACTGAGGAATGGTGGCCTTGTCTGGGGTGATGCCTTGATCCTGACACCAATCCCGAAACAGTCGCCACTTCCCCTGGTATAATCTGCCTGAGGATGGTTTCACTGGATTGGCCATGTCCTCAGCTAACTGTCTGGAAAAGCCTCTACCAAGGAGGATTTTGACGACAGTCTGAACCCGTGTAAGCGGAGGGCTGACGGATTTGGGTGTAGGCATCCGTTGTTGGGTTGGGCGAGAAGATCCACTCTGTCTGGTAGGCTTACAGGGTCCTCCAACTGGAGATCTAGCACTTCTGGGAACCAGGGGGCTTCCGGCCACCAAGGAGCTACTAGGGTTACTCGGAGGTTCCGTGAATAGCGAATCTTCTGAAGGATCTTCTGGAGGAGGGGGAAAGGAGGGAAGGCATAAGCGTCCAGGTTCTTCCAATCCTGAAGGAGGGCATCCTCTCCCGCTGCCTCCGGGTCTGGGAGTGGGGAGAAGAACACTGGCAGCTTCTTGTTCCATGCGGTGGCAAAGAGGTCTATTGAAGGAAAGCCCCACCTCTTTATCAGGCAATCTGCTACTTCTTGATGGAGGGACCATTCTGTGTTGATTATCTGTCCCCTCCTGCTCAGATGGTCCGCCCAAACATTCTTCTTGCCCGGAATGTATCTTGCTTTGAGGGGGATGTCCATTTCCTCTGCTAACTCCTGGATTTGTACTGCCAGGCGACAGAGATCCAGTGAGATTGTGCCCCCCTGTTTGTTTAGATATGCCACCACCGTGGAGTTGTCCAACATCAGGCCCACCATTATCCCTTGGAGTTGAGATAGGAAGTGCTGAAGGGAGAGGAAGACTGCCTTCAATTCCAAGATATTGATGTGATGCTCTCTCTTCTTCCGACCACAGGCCGCTCACTTGTTCCTCCGTCAGGTGTGCCCCCCACCCTTCTTTTGATGCATCTGTGAAGAGAAGAATCTCTGGGGTTCCTGGATTGAGGGAGATGCCCCCTTGGAGGTGGGAAGGAACCATCCACCACTCCAGGGACTACCGTACTTCCTGCGAGAGAAGAATTTTGCTGTTCGGGTCCCCTTCCTGAGGAGACCATTGCTTCTTGAATAGCCACTGAAGAGGCCTCATACGCCTTCTGCTGCGAGGAACTAGTCTCTCTATTGAGGCCATGTGTCCTAAGATGGACTGGCAGAGTTTGGCAGTGGGAGGGCTAGGCCCCAAAGCTCTCTCTCCGCACTTGAGTTACTAGGCTGGAGACTCTGTTCTCCGAGGGGAAGGTTTTCATGAGGGATGAATCTAGCGTCATTCCGAGATATATTATCCTTTGTCTGGGCATGAGGTCCGACTTGTCGACATTTACCACCACTCCCAGTTCCTGAAAGAATGACAAAACTAGCTGAAGGTGTTCAGCACACTGAGCCGCCATCTCGGCTAAGATGAGCCAATCGTCCAGGTAGCGGAGGAGACGGATGACTCTTGAGTGTGCCCACATCGACACTATCTTGAAGACTCTTGTGAACACCTGTGGGGCTGTCGCGAGGCCTAAGCACAGGCAGGTGAACTGCAGTGTCTTTCCCTTGCTGACGATCCTGAGGAATTTCCTGGAGGAGGGGTGAACAGGGACTTGGAAGTAGGCATCTTGAAGGTCTATTGAGGCCATGAAGTCTCCCTCCCTGACACAAGCCCGGACTGAGTCTGCAGTTTCCATCCAAAACTTTGTCAGAGAAAGGAACTTGTTGAGGGGTGAAAGGTCTATGACTGGCCTCCAACCCCCTGTCGCCTTTTCTACTAGGAAGAGTCTGGAGTAGAACCCTGGACCTGGATCCTGAACCTCTTAAAACGCCCCTTTCTGAAGTAGCTTGGATATTTCCTCCTCCAGGGCCCATCCGCGGTCCGAGTCCGGTCGATAGGAAGGGACTTGGATGGGGGTAGGGGATAGAGTGGGTGTTGACTGGAAGGGAAGACGGTAGCCTGACTTGATGACCTGCAGGGTCCAATCTTCCGCTCCTGCTTGCTGCCACACTTGCCAATTGGCAGCCAAGCAACCCCCTATCTTCCGCTGACGGGCAGGACCTGACCTAGAACTTCTTGCGGGGCCCTCCTTCTCTTCTGTTGGCTTTCTGCTTACGCTCCTTTGACGGAAAGGGACGAGTTTTCTCTCTGTGGAACTTGTCTTTAGAAACAGAGTATGGTTTCTTCTCTTCACGCCTACGCAGGGGAAAGGACGGTCTCGGTGCTTCTCTGACGTGATGGCTAATTTGCGGTGCTGGACGTGGTCTATGGTCCGGCATTCCGGTATTGGAAAGAGCTCTAGATTGGAGAGATTGCTCCTTCTTCTCCGCTGCCTTGCGAACTTCTTCCGATGGAATCACTTCTTTCTGGAACAGCGGGTTCTTCCTTAAGTCTGGGAGGAGGTCTCTCACTACTGTCGATTTGGCCTCCTTGAAGGCATTCTCTCTCCTTTTCACTTCCATATTAGCCCAAAGGACCGCTAAATTGTCTGCCTAGTGTGAGAGAGTCTTGATCCCACACTGCATGAAAGAGGACAAGTTCTGCTGCTGCTGAGGCTGGAGCTCGGGTAAGAACCGTGGAAGTGATGCCAGTAAACGCTCCATCCAAGAGTTTGTAGCGAGGGCTAGAGCTAGAGCGCGAACTAGTCCTTTGGCTTCTGAGGGAGAGAGCAAGAGATGTTTCTTCTGCAAGGCGTCCGACTGACATCTAAGAGATCTGCAAGGTCCCTGGAATATGCAGACTCCCTAAGTTTGTCACCTGTTGGCCTATAATACCTGCTGGCCCCCTGAGCAGGGATAGAAGCCATCTCTGCTTCTCCGATACCCTAGTTGGTGAAGTAGCAGCTTCTCGGGATGCTCTAGCCATGGCTAGCCTAACCTGGTTGCTCCAGGGGAGGCTGCCCGAGGGGAGCTGTGAATTCTTCAGATTGAGGACCTTATGTACCTCTGACTGGAGCTCTTGGTTTACCTCCTCAGTTTCCACTAGTCCATTGGCTCTTCTAATAATGGAAAGAATTTGGTTGAACGACAAGGGCTCGGGTGCCGCAGGTGAGCTAATCTGACTGCCGTCCGAATCGGAGTCAGATTCGGGCTCCCCCTCGGAGCAGGGATCGGGCTCGGAATTGGAGTCAGAACTGTAATCCAAATCTGGAAAAAGATCCTCCGACTTCTTATCTAATAGGAACTTCTTCCTGGCTTCTTCCATCTTCTTGGCAGACTCCTCGAGACTGGTGTTCGACTTACCAACTTGCTGGGAAACATCCTTTCTGGAGCTTAGGTAATCCTCCACCGCCTGTTTAACCAGGTTCGCAATGTCCAGTGTGGGTGTGAGGACCTGGTCACTCACTGTAACTGGGCTAACTGGTGGAGGTGGTGCAGAGGTACTAGGCTTAGACCTAGGCCTAGATTTCTCAGGCATCAACACTGGCACTGGTCTCTCAGTGTGACCTTGGCCTTGCAGCATCGAAAGGTCTCTGCTGATGCTCCTTCTCCGAGAATTGTGGCTGGCTGTCTTCTTGCGTCGGGTTGCCGCAACTTCAGGAGGGGACTGGGGTCCTGTGAGTTGGGTCCCGTTCCAGGCTCCTTAGTACCGTCCTCAGGATGGGAGGGTGAGGAGTCAGGTCCGTCACCGGATCCCTCCTGGGGCTGGACTGATTGTGCACGAGAGGAACAGGGCTGTGTCTCGGTGCTGCTTCGGTCAGAATGAGATAGTTCGGCCTTTAGGTTAGGCGGGAACAAGATCTCGGTTGAAGCATACTTCTTGTTACGTTTTGAGGAAGGAACATGGTTCCCAGCCCCTAAGGCAGCTTCTTTCCTCTTACCTGCTTTCCTAGCCCCCAAAGAAGGTTTCTTTAGCCTAAGTTTCTTGGAATGGACACTAGGATCACTAACTGGGTCCTCAGTTACTAAGGTGGAAGGATTACTAGGCCTAGTGTTCTCCATCTGGACACTATCCTCCCCACACACGATCTTATGCCCCAAAGCAGTCGGCCTAGGCCTAGCCTTATCGGACCCAACACTATCTTCACTGAATAAGCTTTTATGAGCCTCATAATAGAGCCTCCACTGATCACTATTCCACTGCGCATACATTGAACACGATGTATTAGGTGAACATTCAAAACCTCTACACGCAATACACCACAAATGAGGGTCCAAGGTTGGCGAAGGCAAAGATGCACCGCAACGCACGCCATCGGAAACACACACACAAATCCTCCCCAAAAAACCCACCATAGATCCGACTTCCATACTTACAGGGAAGTTAGGATGCTAAGTAATAATAAGGATAAATAAAAGGATAGGAAAAGGGCACTGAGGAGGCAATCAAGCACAGGATGTCAAAGATATTTCACAATATAAAACAACTACAGTCGGCGGTCATGCGTTGTTTATCTCAAGTCGGATCAAGGCGGAAGCAGTAGTGTTGACTCGACGGCTACCGCGAAAAAGAATGGTATCTCCGCGACCTACCCAACGCAGTTACCCCAGACCCAGCGACAGCTATTCAAATTTAAACTCTTTGTATGCGGTAGTGGCGGCACGTTCCCGCGGATATCCTTTTGTTAGACAACCGACGGTTTGTACTTAGTCGGAACAAATTGATATTTTGATGTTAAGATGGTGGCCTGAATAGAAATGAACATAAGTTAGGTTGTTGGTTTTTCCTATAATATATATATATATATATATATATAATATATATATATATAGTATATATATTATATATATATATTATATTATATTTGTAATTATATATATCTATATATATATATATATATATATATATATATATATAATTATATATATAATATATTAAAATATATATATATATATAATATATATATATAGATATATATATAAATATTATATATAAAAACCCAGACATCATATATAGTATATATATATATATATATATATATATAATATATGTATATATGTAGTATATATGTGTTATATATATATATTTATATATAGTTCGATATATATATATATTATAAGGTATAATATATATATATATATATATATATAGAAGACTAGTAAGGAGGGCTCAAGCCCTACAGATATCACAAGGTGGAGAGGTAAAGGCATGTCTCAGCATAGTACATAATTTATTGCCGACGTTCACATCACTTCGATGCATTTTCAAGTGGGCAATGATAAAAAAATATAAACATACAAGACTCGTCACTGATAAAACACCGTATAATATTTAAAATTTAAAATTGAACACTAAAACATTAAATGTAAAAAATTATGTACAACAACACTAGGTTGGAGAGACAACCTACCAGAGTAAAAAATAGAAGGTTGACTGAGGACAGAGTGGGGAGAAAAAAAAGAATAATAAAGTAAAAAAAACACCCACACACAAAACTATGTAAACAAACAAGTGGTTAGGCTATGAACAGCTGAACTGACGAGGACTGGGCATTTAAAGTCGGTACATTAGTTTTGATTAAAAATTGATTCCAGTGTTAAAAGCTCGTCATCTTTATTGGCTGATCCAATAATTTTAAAATCATCGATGTCCAACGCGGGAGCGACAGGTAATAGAGTGGTTCCGGATGCTGGATAGCTCAGGATTGGATAATTTGCATCCTGTTCGGAAACTGACTCCTTTGTGGGCGCAGAAAACGGACTTGTAGCAGCCTCTTCGTGCATCCAACATAAGTACCCGATTACATCTGGGACAAGTGTATTGATAAAACTATGTTGGACACCAAGGCGGGCTTAATCTGTCTTTAGCTCTGAAAAGAGATCGGATTGTTAGAGGATTTTTGGGTCTCTTTCCACAACGAAATAGATTTTCTAGTAAACTTTTTTAGCAAACAACTGTTTCCCCTCAGTGCACTTTTATAGAACCCTCAATAAATTATTAAACATGAAAATAAACCCCCCACCTCCATATACATAGCGTTCCCAAGTTAATCATCTATGCTAAGTTCCCATTCCTCCATGACAGTTCCTTCAAAAAGAAAGTATTACAATTAATTAACAAGGAATTACCAGCCTTGAAACCTAAAATTAATTCCGAAAAATCCTCTAACAATCCGATCTCTTTTCAGAGCTAAAGACAGATTAAGCCCGCCTTTGGTGTCCAACATAGTTTATCAATACACTTGTCCCAGATGTAATCGGGGAGGGGGGTACTTGTTTATGTTGGATGCACGAAGAGGCTGCTACAAGTCCGTTTCTGCGCCCACAAAGGAGTCAGTTTCCGAACAGGATGCAAATTATCCAATCCTGAGCTATCCAGCATCCGGAACCACTCTATTACCTGTCGCTCCCGCTTGGACATCGATGATTTTAAAATTATTGGATCAGCCAATAAAGATGACGAGCTTTTAACACTGGAATCAATTTTAATCAAAACTAATGTACCGACTTTAAATGCCCAGTCCTCGTCAGTTCAGCTGTTCATAGCCTAACCACTTGTTTGTTTACATAGTTTTTGTGTGTGTTTTTTTTACTTATTATTCTTTTTTTCTCCCCACTCTGTCCTTCAGTCACCTTCTATTTTTTACTCTGGTAGGTTGTCTCTCCAACCTAGTGTTGTTGTACAATAATTTTTACATTTTAAATGTTTTTTTAGTGTTCAATTTTAAATTTTAAATATTACGGTGTGTTTTTATCAGTGACGAGTCTTGTATGTTTATATTTTTTGATCATTCCCAGCCTTGAAAATGATCGAAGTGATGTGAAACGTCGGCAATAAATTATGTACTACGCTGAGACATGCCTTTACCTCTCCACTTGTGATATATTTATATATATATATATATATATATATATATATATATATATATATATATATATATATATATATATATATATATATATATATATATATATATATATATATATATATATATATATATATATATAATATATATATATATATATATATATAGATATATATATATAATATATATATATATATATTATATATATATATATATATAATATATATTATATATATATTATTTATATATATTTATATAATATATTTCTATATTATTATATATATAATTATATATATATATATATTATATATATTTATAATTTAGTATATATATATATTATATTTATATTTATTATAAAAAAATATATGATTATAAATCAACTTTAGCACGTGATTAATTTATACACATATCCACAGGTGAAAAATAAGACAGGGTGTAGGTCCTGACCGGTTTCGGCTTTATTTACAAGCCATTGACAAAGAACTGATACATAGTATTAGAATTCACGAGTATGTAAATACTACAAAGACAGTACTGACGAACATACACACAACCGTTTGAGACTGCAGATCACCCACAGGCAGGTGTCAAGGTAGGAGTGGCTTTCAAAAATCATTAGGCTAAAATTTACAATAAATTCTCAAGGGATACTACCGCTTAGGGTACAAGTCCACACCTGACAGGTGTCAGGGAGGCGGGGGTTGAACATCTCATTACCACTACTGACCCCTTTACTGTGTTTACAAATAAAATAATCCTATTTTTCATATATCTACGCGTCTACCCTAAAATTTAAAGTTTACAAAGTTTCTTTTGATATTAAAGGATCAGTTTATACATTCCTTGACTGATGTTCATATTATTGTGTAACTTTCTTTTATAAAACTAGATTCAATGATATTCCCTTTCAATGCCTTATTAGAACACACCAGCTTTTTTTGCCCCTTCCCAGTTTAATAGCATGATTGTTCTCACTAACATGTACAAATATACCACTATTTCCTGTGCATATCTCACACATTGTTTATGTTGTTCTATTCTTTTTTCCAGTGCTTTCCCCGTTTGACCAATGTAAAAGTTGTCACAAGACTTACACGGGATTTTATATACACATCCTTTAGCATTGTCGGGGGAGTTCTTAATAAGTACCCGTTTCATTGTTTTATTGTTTTTAAAAACTACATTAACGCCAAAATTCTTCAGGAGATGTGGGATATCTTTCATATTACTATTATAAGGTAGTACAAGCAAATTTTTGTTGTTGTAAGGTTCTTTTTGATTTTGATACATGGCCTTTTTTGCCGCTTTTAATGCATTGTTTAGTACATTATCTGGATATTTCAGTTTCTTGCCTGTATTCCGAATCTTATCTATTTCCTCATCTATATATTCTGGGCTACATACCCGTAGTGCTCTTAAAAACATGGAAGCAAACACTGATCTTTTAACCTTATTGTTTGTAAGTCCAAATAGAAATGTACATAGGAAGAAATATTAGTAGGTTTTCTGTAAACACTATACTTAAACCCACTACTATTTCTGCACGTCCCAATGATGCCAGATCAGTAATGCTCAACTTGTATTAAGAAATATTAGCAGAAAGGGGATGAAATAAGCAAGAGTTCACAACCTGACCTATGATGCTAGCACAAATTTAGTGCACACATTTTGATATGCTTTGCATACTGGCACTGTAAAATCATTTGCCAATTAACCACAAAGCATTTACAACACTGAGAGGCAGGCCAGGCCGGGACCTTGTTTGACCCAGTGAAGGTTGGTAGTATATGCATTCGTAAGGAAAACACACAGGATTCTATATGAGAAGCATTTTTCATAATCTTTAGGTCACTTCTTGTCCTCAACAGGAGGCTTCTTACACCAGTTGGGTTTCTCTACCAAAACACTGGTTCACCAAACAATTTTGTCCAGTTTGTTGCACACATTGATTGCTCCTATCTTATGGGACAGAATGTTCATTAGAAAAATTTACATAATATTGGGTCTGCATTAAAAAGGTCCAGGATATCAGTGCTTGCAATTACATATATTATACATTCTATAAGTTTTCAGACTTAATATTTGTCTTCGTTTTGGCCAGTTCCAGGAGCATTATATCAGATAATTTAACTCTACTAGCGTCTGATGTCAATTGTTTTGTTATGCCTAGTTTTCTGTAGGGGAAGTCAGTTGCTGCCATTCTGGATGGTGTCAACGTGAGTTCAATACAGGACTTTTTAACAGCTGAATGGCTACCAGCATGAAAACTTGTTTCGTATGACTGTAAGATGCTTGGTGGTTGACAGCCCTATTTTTGGAATCTGAGAGTAAATTTCCTCTCAAGGTGTTAGAATCATGAAGGTAACTGATCTCTGTCCAGAGTTTACTGAAAGGAGCTTGTTTGCAATTGAAGTGGCAGTTTTAAGACGGCAGTTCTCACAAGGAACTTTTCAATTATTTTTTAGTGTTTTATTTATAGTTCTACAGTTTTAAGGGGGAGCGTATATATATTTGTAAGTGATTACATAATAAAAATATGGAATGTTATTCCATATATATAAAAGACTAAAACTAAAGAGGTCAACCAGATTGCTTGCAGGAATGTGATCAGACCAGAGACGATAAAGTATGTAGGCTAAGTTGACATGCCGTCATCTGTGGTCATTCATTTGTTTTGAAACTTTAGTCCAAGCTTCCTGCTTGAGACAAACACCGTGACCTATAGCTCAAGCGGCCTACGTGATTAGTAACTATGTCATCTGATTGTATGTTCGTATGTAACTATGTCATCTGATTGTATGTTCGTATGTTCGAGCTACTGTCTGCTTCCTTTATGACTGGTAACCGAGATGGTAGTAGAGAGAATAGAGTTAGCTATCGCATTAGAAAGCTTGTATCTCTTTACCTAAGCTTTATCATGTAGAGAGAATAGAATTAACCATCATCATTGGCAGAAGCGATCAAGCTATCGTCATTAGAAGACATGTACAATCATACCTGATCTTCACCATGTAACTTCAAAAAAAACCAAAAAAAATATATGTATTTTATACTTCGTGTTTTTCGACTAGAACCTCACTCATCACCGAATCATCAT